>NC_069504.1:757198712-757498712 GCF_027579735.1 Bombina bombina
ATATATATATATATATATATATATATATTAAACAACAAAGGATACCCAAAATGACAAGTTAGTATACCACAATCAAATGCACAGTTGGTCAGATAGACCGGAATATAATGTGTGTGTTCATAAATAGGTAAGGCACATAGTCACAAATAAACCACTGATGTATAGTTAATAAGTGAACCCACGTGTATATATATATATATATGAAAATAGATAGTCCATAAATAAATCGAGGTTAAGAGTCCTGAAAGTGTAACCTTATCCAATATCAAAACAGATTCCACGACTTGAGGCACTCCTCTAGTGTGTCCCGCCATGACACAGGAACACCCAAATCTACTTCTCTGCACCAGAACTATCTCCTTCCTTGCTAACCCGTGTCACTAACTGTCTTTCTCACATCTCTTCCTGGATGTCCTCTCACTACCTCAAGCTAAATCTCTCCAAAACTGAGCTCCTCATTTTCCCCCCTTCTTTCAAAATCTCCACCCCTAATATCTCTATAACTGTTGACAACTCCATCATTACCCCTACCTCGCATGCCCAATGTCTCTGGGTCACATTTGACTCAGATCTTTCCTTCTCTCCTCACATTCAGTCCTTGGCTACAGCTTGCCGCTTCCACCTTAAAAACATCTCTAAAATTAGACAACTAAGATTTTAATCCACTCTCTCATTCTTTCCCGCCTTGATTACTGCAACTCTGTCCTCTCTGGTCTCCCCACCTGCCGCCTAGCTCCTTTACAATCCATAATGAATGCCTCTGCCAGACTCATCTTCCTTACAAGTCGCTCTTCATCTGCTGCGCCTCTCTGCCAATCCCTTCACTGGCTTCCTCTTGCCTCTAGGATCAAACACAAAACTCTCACTCTTACATACAAAGCCCTCAACTGCACTGCTCCCCCCTACATCTCAGACCTTGTCTCCAGATACTCTCCCTCCCGTCCCCTTCGCTCTGCTCATGACCTCCTACTCTCCTCCTCTCTTGTCACCTCATCACACTCCCGTTTACAGGACTTCTCCAGACTGGCTCCCATCTTGTGGAACTCTCTGCCTCGCTCCACAAGACTCTCTTCTAGTTTTAAAAGCTTCAAGTGCTCCCTAAAGACTCTACTGTTCAGGGACGCATACAACCTATGCTAACCCTTCCTAATACTAGTTCCTCTCCTCCACTGCAATCCCCTGAACCCTCTTAGCATGTAAGCCTAAAAGTCCAGCTGTTTGTAGATCACCTTCTTAAGAGCTGACTACAACAGTGCAAATTTTGGCAGGGCCCTCTACCCTATAATTGTTTTGTTGTACTCCCCCTTTTGTTTATAGCGCTGCAGAATCTGTTGGCGCTCTACTAATAATAGGAAGATCTTAAATATCCTACTCACATGATGAAAGGCACAAATTTGCAGTACAGGCAGCCCGGAGTCACTAAGTCGTCCGGTAGACTCAATGGCACAACTGGAACAGACGTGTCCTTGGAGTCCAGAGATACTTCTGATAGTCACAGTAGATGTCCAGAGATACTTCTCATAGTCACAGTGGATGTTTAGGCCACGATAGACTGGAGACAATGGGTCAAGATGGCAAAATAATATCATCCAATGGCAGGGATAACTCCCAAAAAAAGTGCAGCAGCAAAGTGACAGTATAAATAGATTTATTAAAAGGTTAAAACAACAGCACCACTTTTCTCAGTAGCACAGCACTGTTTCCTCAGGCTATACAAACAATTTCACAGCTGCTACACTTATAACTAATGACATCCAATCAGCAGTTGAGCTAGATACACACCCACAAATTAATCATAGATTTCTTTAATATAAATCAAGAGAAAATCCAATAGATTCAATGTCCATGTGTTCTCCAAGGTAACAGAATAATAAACTTAATATTAGATAAATATTAAAAACAATGTTATAATACTCATAATAATGAAAACAGTCAGTATTTCATAGGGGGCGTGATCCAGCTTGTCATCATGTTATCATAGTAGTACATACCATTAAGGTGAAAGGAGGCATTGTAAGAACCGTCAGATCGATTGTACCATTGGTGGAATATTATTATTAGATATTCATACTAGATATCAACTAGATATCAACGTGGAATGCAAATGTTATAATACGTCACCCATCCTAACAGACATAGCTAGGACAATAAATACATAGATAATCAATACCTCAAATGAAAAATTGTGCAGGGAGCAATGTATACAGAGATCGCATCCAAAAGATATCTCTCCGAGAGCACAGCGATGACAGGGATAGGGGCGTGGTCAGTGACACTAACCACCCAAAAGACAATACGTAAAGGGATGTAATGCAATCTATTGGATAGAGAGAAGCCAATTGAATCAATAAAGGGGCGTGATGGACCCGCTATCAACAAAGTCAGCGTAGTTGAGGAGGCCAATAATATCATTAGTGGGGCGTGACAAAAGCGCTGTCAACAGACTGCGTGATTAACTACCAACATAGAATAAAGACATATTACAAAGTGACAGACGAAAGTGTTGATGTTTTAATGAGCATTGAGTAATACTCATACAGGGGAAATCTCGTTAAGGGCATAGAGATAACAAAAGCAGGAACATGGTGATAACATTTCCACTAGGATTACAGCGTGAGACGATATAAATACCTTGATATATTCAGAAGAGTGGAATAGTAATACAAGCTAAAACAGATGGTTAATGGCAGGAGGGACTGGATAATAAGTGATAGAGAAACTAGTGCTAAGAGACTAGGATGTGAATGAATAGCTAGACAGTGACGTTAGATACGTCACAATATTAAGTGCATATGTTAAAGGATGCTATATATATATATATATATATATATATATATATATATATATAGTATATTAAAGAAATCTATGATTAATTTGTGGGTGTGTATCTAGCTCAACTGCTGATTGGATGTCATTAGGTATATATGTAGCAGCTGTGAAATTGTTTGTATAGCCTGAGGAAACAGTGCTGTGCCACTGAGAAATGCGTTGCTGTTGTTTTAACCTTTTAATAAATCTATTTATACTGTCACTTTGCTGCTGCACTTTTTTTGGGACTTATCCCTGTCGTTGGATGATAATATTTTGCCATCCTGAGCCAATGTCTCCAGACTATTGTGGCCTAAACATCCACTCACTGTGACTATCAGAAATATCTCTGCCTGTACTGCACATTTGTAACCCTGTTCTGTATGTCTCTCTCTAGTTTTTTCTTTTTCCTTTTTATAATGTCTTTTTCCAATTTTTCAATTCTACTGGCTATTTCTGAATTCAGTGTTTTATAGTACACATCATTGTTGTAAGGATGTAGTTTCTCTCTTACATCTTGAATTTCTTCTTTAATTTTAATAACATTTTGTTCCCTGAATCTAATCAGGATTTTCATGAATTTGGTAGCACATTCATCTATGGCATTTTCCCAGTCTGTTAAAAGTTCTATGTCAGTGCTATTAAAGATTGGTGTTTTGTAGAGTCTGAGACCTTTTGGTACTAGGTTAACCTTGAGATAGTTTTCTAGTCCTACTATATCAAGCCAATTTTTGATCTCCAATTTTTTAAGTTTCTCCAGTTCTTTAAGTAAGGCTTTGGGATCAATATCTATTGCTTGCTCATTTTTAGTGTCTAAGGTGATAGTGTTTGAACTATCAGACCACAACCTTTTTTTGTGCGTGGTATTCTGCAAAGTTACAAAAAAATAGGTCATTTGACATAATTCTATAGTTGGCTGAGGATATACAACCTTAAAGTCTATTGAATTTGTAACACTGCAGCAAATCAAAAAGGGTGATGATAAATGTAGAAAGTATTGCTTAGGTGTTTCTTGATCTGCGCTGTGTATGTTGAAAATGGTTATTTTGCTCTAATTAGTTCCTCCTCATATATTTCAATGGCAGCTAGGTTCTGAATATTGCACTATCATCAAATGGAATGTGAAGGAAAAAGGTATGGAGTTGAGTTTCAGAGTTCAACGCACATAGAACGAGAAAAACAAAACAAAACAAAATTATGGTGCAGTATGTTAGTACTGGGCAATCAAAAATAAAAGTGTTTTTATTTTACATTTCACTTTGTGTCCTTGCAAGCATCATTTATACACATCTCATGAGTGCTTATATCCACAATTGATCTCATAGTATGTAAACTGAGCACTAATCGGTTTGCATACATAAAGTTTATACCATACTCCAGAGAGGAGAAGCCTTTCAAGTATAAAGTAATAACAATGATCTAGTCTTAAGACAAGCGGACATGGGAGGGGGCATTGTAGTTCAAAACTATGATGACTATATGCTAGAAGCAAACCGCATTCTATCAAACACCCAAACATATGAGGCCCTTAAATCATATCCCACTGACAAGTATCTAGAACAGTACCTAGACCTAATCAGAAAAGCTAAGAAGGATAATATCCTTAACATTAACGAATTTAACTTTCTCAGATATGAGACACCCAAAATTGCAATCTTCTACCACCTCCCCAAAGTTCACCAAATTGAAACCAACCCCCCCAGGGAGGCCCATAATATCTGGCATAAACAGTTAACAAGTCATCTATCAGAATACATTAATAACTTTTTACAGCCAGAAGTACCAAAATTAGAGTCCTTTTTGAGAGACACTCCCCATTTGTTAGCCTTATTAGAGGATTTTTCATGGAAACAAAGTTACCATCTAGCCTCCTTAGATGTAACAGCCCTATACACTGCCATAGTGCTTGAAGAAGGGATAAAAAGCACTCAGTTGTTTCTAGAAAGTGCTAGCCAGATGAATAAAACCCAAATTGCATTAATTGGTGATGCCATTAAATTTATTCTGGGGAAAAACAACTTTTGTTTCAATAACACCATATACCTCCAAAAATGGGAGACTGCCATGGCCACAAAATGTGCCCCCAATTTCGCAAACATATATATGGGGAAATTTTAAAAGTTATATGTGTCAGAAAACAACCCATATCAACCTAAAATTAAATTTTGGAAGAGATTTATCGATGATATTATCATCATTTGGGAAGGAGAAGAGTCAGAATTTAATGAGTTTACTAATTACCTCAACTCTAACAACATGAACCTCACCCTAACAAAAACTTGGAGAGACAAGGGGGGGTGGAGCCAGCAGCAGCGATGGAGGCTGTGTAATCTCTGAGCTCTGTGACCCAGCTCCATAGATCTGCTCAAAATAGTTAATTTAGCCCTTATTTTAATATTTATGACATGATCCAGTGAAGGACTACTGACTGTGGAACCCCAAGAACTGGATTCAGATAGCTTGATCTGGGCGCTATCACAATCACTATTTGTGGCGCATCTGGAAGCAGCCTGACGGGACATAGGCCCCTGAGCCGGAGTGGAACCAGCTACCTGACCGTCTAGGGGAAACCCTATCACTTTGCCCAGCTGCATGGAACGCAATTGAAGGAAGCACCAGGGACAAATTGGACTCACTTGTGGTGAGGTGCCTTGGTCAGACACGGCCCGGGCACGTATTGAGGAAGCCACCATCACACTACATAGAGGCGGAGGGTGCCGTCGCGGAGGTCTAATCTACAACGGGTGAGGAACAAATAGTGCTGCAACACCCGGGTCCAAATAAAGGCAGGAGAATCAGGGTTGGCGTAAGTAAACTTACCAACAGACTTACTCCCTGGGGACATACCTGATTAGATTTGGGGCTAGAACGGCTTAGCTTGTTAAGTGAAGCAAGCACAAGCATGCCACATGGCAATATAACTACATCTGCTACGCTAGTTACAGAGACTGCTCACCTCTCTGGAGTGTGCATATACCAAGTGACACTTGTCCTCATTATCCGATCTTCACTGATAGAGGCTTTATTGAAACTTATTGGTGATATTGCTTACCACCCCTGTCTATAAATCACTGCCGTATCTGCCCCTGTAAAGGGTGTATAGTACATTTATCTACTCACTGTTAGAGAGGTAAAATGAATGCCAAATGCTCTGCAAAACCCAGTAAACCTCCCAAACTACACAGCCACAGAGACAGTGTGGTTGCCCAGTTTTTCTCACCTACAAATACAAAAGCTACTATGGGCGAAGAGGCCAACAAGTCACCATTGAAAAGGGCCCAGACACCACAAGCAAATATGGAAGATACATATTCCAAACACTATCCTCTCTGCATTAGCATCCAAACAGGACATTGCTGACATAATCCGCTTGTGCATATGGGAGGAGATTGCAGAAATTAAGCAGGACCTTCACTCTGTGGGCAACAGAGTGGAGGCTTTGGAAGAATTCACGGACCACCTTCAAGAAAAGATTAACTCGACACAAGATTCCACAAACCACCACACAACTCTCATTGCAGATCTCTTCGACAAAATCGAAGACCTGGAGAACAGGAGCCGACGGAAAAATCTAAGAATCAGGGGTGTGCCTGAGTCGGTATTACCTAAAGACTTTCCAATCTATCTCCCAGCCCTCTTCGCACACCTCAGGAACACCTCTCCCTCCACAAATATACCTTGGGTTAGAGCCCGCTAGCGCCCTTAGACCAAAACCCCTGGACACGCCCCCCCCCCAAGAGATATCATCATGAAATTCAGGGAATTTAGAGAAAAAGAAGAACTTCTAAATCTTTCCCGTAAACACCAACTGGTGAAATTTAGGGGGGTCGTTCTCCAATTTTATCAGGACCTGTCCCAGCGGATGCTGCAAAGGAGAAGAGATCTTGCCCCTGTGACGTCACTCCTCCGTCAGAAGAAAATCCTCTACAGGTGGGGATTCCCCTTCCACCTATATGTGCTACATGGAAACAGAAAGCTAGTCTGCTTAGCACTAGAAATTGAACCTCCGGAGGGACTCCCTTCAGAGGATCCTCCCAAACCCCCTAAAAAGAGGCCTGCAAATTCTGCTTCTGGAGACTGGCAGCGAGCATCATCGAGATCTAAGCCCAAGCTGCAGGCCAGGTCCTCCGGTCTGTCCTCTAAAGACACAACTTATCCAGTTTTTCCTTAATCTGGCTCTACTCATACCCTGAACAGACTGACACTCGTTTTGCATGATATCCCAGTTGGTCATTTGGGTAATGTATAGCCTTACATTACCACATGTTTGCGTTTGTAATATGGTTTCTGGTTTGGGAAATTATTATGTCTTTTTCCCTTTAGGTTGTTTTTTGTGACTGTTTGTTCTTTTATAATTTTTATCAGTAGCAAAGATTCTATGTAATTGAGCATTAGTTAGACTTAATAGTATAACATCTACTATGGAGCGGGTTATAATCCCTCCCCTTAAGTATTACTTGTTAAATGTCTTCACTAGTATCTAGAAATTCTATGAGAAAGTGCATATTCTATTGTTTGTTTTTGTTTAGGTTATTCTTGCTATGTAACAGAGACATGGGCCCGATGGCTCACCCAGAAAATCCTGCTTGCAATACATTGCGCTTACATCTTCACTTGCACCACCATTTGCACTCTTTATTCCATAGGCACCAAACACAACACCATTATGTGCGCAAACACTAAAACACTCACCCTATTGAGTCAGAATGCCAGGGGTCTGAATTCTGCGCAGAAGCGCTCATTGGCAATGAGGGATTTGCGTATTAAGGGAGGCAACATTCTCTTTTTACAAGAGACACACTTTTTGAAGCATAAGGAGCCCAGATACATTGGAGGTTATTTCACCCAGTGTTTTCACAGCTCATTTGACCACAAACGTAATGGGGTGAGCATTCTTATTAGCAGACATATTTCTTTTACCCCCATTCATACTCACACTGATACAGAAGGTAGATTCCTATGTGTGACTGGCCTATTATATGGCTCCGCAGTGACGCTGGTTAATCTGTATGCTCCCAACACTAGGCAGCTCCCTTTTTCAGAAAATGCTTCGCGCAGATTTTAGATCACACAATAGGAGCGTTATATCTAGGCGGAGACCTCAACCTTCCTATCCACCCACACTTAGATTCCTCGAATCCAAAACCCACAACCCCTAAATACACAGTTAAACAACTTTGGAAACTCATGCTCGAACAAACATTGTTCGACATCTGGAGACTACACCTTTTTTCAGCTCCTCATAGCTCTTATATTAGAATCGATTACCTTCTCACTAACCAGAGAGGACTCACTAATGTTCTGTCTTCCAGACTCTCCCATACTGTGTGGTCAGACCATTCGGCAGTACTAGCCACACTCAGTTGGCCATCGGCACCAAAGAGTTTCTTTCAGTGGAAACTGGATGAGAAACTACTACACTCCCCAGATTTTACTACCAAATTGGAGAAGCTCCTACAGGAGTATTTCTGATTTAATTCTCTACCAGAAACAGACCCTTTTGTTGTGTGGGAGGCCCACAAGTGTTTCATTAGAGGGGAATTCATAAAACACCAAGCACATGTTAGACAGAGAGCTCGTCAGTTGTACAAGACATCCATGGACCTATTAGCCAAGCTTGAATATGAACACAAACGAAATCCCTCTTCCCCTCAAACATTAGCTGACTTAGTGAAGGCGAGGAAAACAGCCCATGACCAACAAATTAGTGAAGCTAACGCCCTGGCCCTAAAGACCAAGCAGAAATTTTATTTCGAGAGTAATAGGGCCGGAAAACTTCTTGCGCGCTCCCTGAAGCTTAAAAAGCTTAAAACCTTTATACATCAAATTAAATCTCCTACAAACCAGACAATAAATACCACTCCTGAAATTCTTTCCCAATTTGAGGCGTACTACTCTAAACTCTATGACATCCCTAAACCTGTCTGCCCCATGGACACTAGAAGCGCTATAAATGACTATCTTCTAGACACTCCCTTACCACAAGTCTTCGATGCTCAGGCGTCTGAACTGGAAGAGCCCTTTACAATGATGGAACTCCTGACTACCCTTAAACACTTACCCTCGGGAAAAAGCCCGGGTCCTGATGGGTTCACTGTCGCCTATTATAAAAAGTTTGCACCTAGCCTACTCCCGTATTTATGTGCCCTATTTAACTCAGTGGACCGGGAGCACCCTTTCCTCCCTCCTATGTTGGAAGCACACATTTCTGTGATCCCTAAACCTGGCAAGCCTACAGACAGCCCTTCTAACTTTCTATCTCGCTTCTAAACGTAGACATTAAGCTTTATGCAAAACTCATAGCCTCTAGACTTAACAAAGCGCGAGATAACACCACTAAAATCCTAGACTTAATTGAATACACCCAGTCACAAAACATCCCTTCAATCTTTCTTGCCATCGACGCCGAAAAGGCTTTCGATAGGCTGGACTGGGTGTTTCTCAAATCCACATTAACCCGATTTGGCCTAGGTGAAAAGCTCATTGAGAACATTTTTGCCCTCTATCGGATGCCGAAAGCACGCATCAAATTGAACGACTCGATGTCAGACGTATTCCCCATATTAAATGGAACGAGACAGGGCTGCCCTTTATCCCCCATTTTGTTTATCTTGGCTATGGAGGTCTTTGCCTCCAATGTCAGGAAGGAAGAAGGAGTCCGCGGAATCCATATAGCAGATACCCAATACAAATCCACACTTTATGTGGACGACATTTTATTTTCAATGACCTCCCCCTTACAATCCATTAAGGCTCTGATGCCGGTCATAGACACATACAGCACCCTCTCTAACTTTAAAATAAACATGCAGAAATCGGAATTCCTGGGCATTGGTATAACCTACCAGACCTCCCAGCAGATCACTAATCAATACCAACTCCGGTCAAAACATACCTCTATAAAATATCTGGGGATAAACTTAACAAACTCGAGGGAGTCCTTATATCGCTTAAATCATCAGCACCTCCTGGATTCTATTAGATCAGATATGGGCGCTTGGCGAAACTAACACCTCTCATGGTTAGGGAGGATACAAGCCTTCAAAATGAGTATCCTGCCACGTTTTTTATATATGTTCCAGACACTGCCCATTCAACCTCCCCCGCAGTTTATACATTCCGCACAATCCTTTATAAATAGTTTCATATGGGCACATAAACGTCCTAGAATAGCCAAAAACATCATCTACAGGAACAGGGATGAAGGGGGACTTGGGGTACCCAATCTCTTGCTATATTTGCAGGCAGCACAGTTAACCAGAGTGGTTGACTGGTGCAAAAACAATCTGGATAAAGAGTGGGTCAAGCTTGAACATGATTTAACTAATTCGAAAAGTCTAGGTTCCATGTGCTGGACATATAGACAACACAGGACACTGCCACCACTCACCCCTTCGCAGGTGTCTGATACACTTTCCTCATGGGACCACCTCACGCGCTCCCAAAAAGGCATATCTACTATCCCCTCACCACTAACCCCCTTATTACATAACAATGACTTCCCCCCGTTATCGCAGAAATGGCTAGACGATCCGTACACGCTTCTATGTACTGTGAGACGTCTTATGTATTCTTTTAGTAAATAGATACTTATTTGCAATTTAAAATTTAACCTTTATTTCTTATATTAAAAAAAAAAAATTTTTTTGATGACAGCAATATATCACTTATATTCGCTGCCTGCGTTGATACTTAAAAACACATCTCCTAGGTGTATGCTTAAACTCTAATATGTAGATAATATGTGAGCTGGGATCCTGAGTAAAGTAAAACACCTAATAAATTGTGTGATGTCTGTAGCCAAGATAATGGCTTATCTAAGTAAATCCTTGTATTTTTAAATCATGTGTGCTTCACAATACTCCAGGTCTCACTTACTAACTTTTTGTTGTCTCATGTTTGTCAAAAGATAGCTAACTGAATAACTGTCAATTTCTAACTGTTGGGGAAATAACATTCGTGTATTCCAAAATGTTGTTAACATACAGAGTCTCCCTACTATTGTCTCTGAGTTAATTTGGCAAAATTTATTAATAGGAGTATTCTCAGTGTTATAGGATTAACAACTTCAAAGAATTTAATCAAAAAAGATTGAAATTGGCAGCTTAAGTGGGGTGCTACTGGGCTTTACATTGATTGGATTGACAAGATGTATATGGCTACTTCAAATTATCTGGTATAATGAATACAATATAATAAAGCAGGTTTCAGTTATCTATAACATCATGAAAGGATTTTGCCCTTCCAAAATTGAATCATAGCTATTGGAGATCAGTGTCTTAAATATATTGTTTTAGCTATTTGAGTACAAAGATAAATGTTGGATACTGTAGTATCCGCTAATTATAAATGAAAGACACACAAATGATTGGTTGGTATTACTTTTTTGTAAAAGTGAAATTCATTTTAACACGCAAGCTAATATATACAGATTTCAACTGCTTGTAGGTATTTAGACCTTAGTTATGGAGTTCTAAAAAACTAGTGTTTATTAGTATTAATGTAGCAATTTGTTGATATCAATTCTGTGCTTGAAGAGATGAATACTATAAGCTTTTAAGTTACTTATATATACTAGATACTAAGTAATTTATAGCAGCATTTTGCCGTGTTATTAGCAGTACCGTAAGTTGAATTCCCTCAGTCTTAGCTTGTTATAACATTTGATTGTATCTTAGTGTGTGACCTCTATTGTCAATACCATATAACAGTTTTAATGATAACTGTGTAACCTATAGTCACAGCGTATATCCTTTGTCTGCTGTTGGAATCTGCTGATTATTTATTAGCCAGACAATGTAGAACTAGTAAGCAACCTTTGAAATTCCACCTGGTGATTTGTAGTTTTTTATAGCTTTATAGCGAAATTTACCTTTACATAACTGTTAAACCAAAATATAATATTACCTTAGTAATACCGCTAGGCTATTAACCTCTAAGTTACCGCTATACTGGATATAAAATGTTACCATTTGTATTACCGATATCCAATTTACCTTATAGTTACCATCACTATAGTGCTGCTATTACCTTTGGATTACCGTTAAATTAAATTGCCGCAATAGTTATAAAGTAGCCGTTACTATAGGTGGTTTTCCTGTTGCTATATTGCTTGTTATGCCCTTTAACTTGTGAGCTCAGTAAGCGATCTGGAGTTTAAGCTATATCTGCTAGTTTTTTCTATCACATTTATTAGAGTTTACTATTGTTTTAACAACATAGGAGAGCAATTTAAAAAATGTTAGGGAACCCCTGACGCCGCGTTTCCCATACGCTTCCTCAGAGGGAACCGTATGGGAAACGCGGCGTCAGGGGTTCCCTAACATTTTTTAAATTGCTCTCCTATGTTGTTAAAACAATAGTGAACTCTAATAAATGTGATAGAAAAAACTAGCAGATATAGCTTAAACTCCAGATCGCTTACTGAGCTCACAAGTTAAAGGGCATAACAAGCAATATAGCAACAGGAAAACCACCTATAGTAACGGCTACTTTATAACTATTGCGGCAATTTAATTTAACGGTAATCCAAAGGTAATAGCAGCACTATAGTGACGGTAACTATAAGGTAAATTGGATATCGGTAATACAAATGGTAACATTTTATATCCAGTATAGCGGTAACTTAGAGGTTAATAGCCTAGCGGTATTACTAAGGTAATATTATATTTTGGTTTTACAGTTATGTAAAGGTAAATTTCGCTATAAAGCTATAACAAACTACAAATCACCAGGTGGAATTTCAAAGGTTGCTTACTAGTTCTACATTGTCTGGCTAATAAATAATCAGCAGATTCCAACAGCAGACAAAGGATATACGCTGTGACTATAGGTTACACAGTTATCATTAAAACTGTTATATGGTATTGACAATAGAGGTCACACACTAAGATACAATCAAATGTTATAACAAGCTAAGACTGAGGGAATTCAACTTACGGTACTGCTAATAACACGGCAAAATGCTGCTATAAATTTCTTAGTATCTAGTATATATAAGTAACTTAATAGCTTATAGTATTCATCTCTTCAAGCACAGAATTGATATCAACAAATTGCTACATTAATACTAATAAACACTAGTTTTTTAGAACTCCATAACTAAGGTCTAAATACCTACAAGCAGTTGAAATCTGTATATATTAGCTTGAGTGTTAAAATGAATTTCACTTTTACAAAAAAGTAATACCAACCAATCATTTGTGTGTCTTTCATTTATAATTAGCGGATACTACAGTATCCAACATTTATCTTTGTACTCAAATAGCTAAAACAATATATTTAAGACACTGATCTCCAATAGCTATGATTCAATTTTGGAAGGGCAAAATCCTTTCATGATGTTATAGATAACTGAAACCTGCTTTATTATATTGTATTCATTATACCAGATAATTTGAAGTAGCCATATACATCTTGTCAATCCAATCAATGTAAAGCCCAGTAACACCCCACTTAAGTTGCCAATTTCAATCTTTTTTGATTAAATTCTTTGAAGTTGTTAATCCTATAACACTGAGAATACTCCTATTAATAAATTTTGCCAAATTAACTCAGAGACAATAGTAGGGAGACTCTGTATGTTAACAACATTTTGGAATACACGAATGTTATTTCCCCAACAGTTAGAAATTGACAGTTATTCAGTTAGCTATCTTTTGACAAACATGAGACAACAAAAAGTTAGTAAGTGAGACCTGGAGTATTGTGAAGCACACATGATTTAAAAATACAAGGATTTACTTAGATAAGCCATTATCTTGGCTACAGACATCACACAATTTATTAGGTGTTTTACTTTACTCAGGATCCCAGCTCACATATTATCTACATATTAGAGTTTAAGCATACACCTAGGAGATGTGTTTTTAAGTATCAACGCAGGCAGCGAATATAAGTGATATATTGCTGTCATCAAAATTTTTTTTTTTTTAATATAAGAAATAAAGGTTAAATTTTTTTTTTTTGAAAATAATTTTTTTATTGAAGTTAAAGCATATATCATCTAAACAGTGACTCGCCCTAAAACAAAAGTTACAACAAAGAAAATAATACATTGTCTATACATAGGCATTATTGAGAAAGCAATATGCACATACAGCAAGACAAAATACATTTCAATTCTGGTTATGAGGATAGACAATATCTTTGGCGAGATAAAATAGAACTTCTTTTTATAATATCAGCGTATGAACTCCACATTCTAATAAAATATTACCTAAGACCATATTATCAACCTGTGGAGGGTTAGCATAAGTATCAGCCACTCTTGGGCCGAGATAAATAGGGGGAAGGGGATATTCAGCGGGTAAGCACCGCTATATGTATAGGAAAAGGAGGTGGGAGGGCGGAGCCATATATAAGTAAGTATAAATAGCATAGGGTACCAGGTACCTGGGGTGTGTTTAGGAGAGTCCAACCTTAGGGACCATAGATCTGGCTTCTGGATTACTAAAAAGATAAGATTGATTAGATATGCCCTATAGAATTAGTCCAATCAGGAGTAGGCAGTGGGGCAAAGTGACATAACACTAGGTGAAGTATCTAAATAGTAGCAAAAGGTTACTCTGCTGAAACATTCAGGGGGGCTCAAAAGTTGCATAAATACCTCACAAACAAATGCATACATATCACAGTGGCAGCACTTCACATAGGTGTTCAGAACTGACCCAGAGAGTAATGAATCCGGTATCATATAAACTTATCCAAGCATTACGTATCAAGCGTGTTGACTAGCTGAATTGGAGTATGATACATAATACACCTTCCATAGGCCATTTGAGAAGACATTAAACAGTTATGTCTTGTAAATATAAGAACAGACATTTCTCATTTTGGTGTCTAATAACAGTTAAGGAGATATAAAACAGTTATATCTTGTGCATTAAATGTAATATATAAATAAGGTGTCCTAATTGCAGAACAAACATATCCACTATATGCAAGCTATACACTTATAAGAGCATGCTGATGTCACAGTACAGTGGAGTTGGTATTGTCATATATGTACTATATTGTCGCTACATAGCAGGGCTGGGTAAACGTAACCTATAACTGGCATGTTACTGTTATAAGGCAGTAGTAGATTACTGCATTAAGGGCTCTACAGGAGAGCTCGAGGTTTAATACTTAAATATATATAACTTAGTCAGGTAGGAGTAGAAGAGTTCCTCAAATACCTTAATTCAGGGCCATAGCAGCTCTTGGGATCAGTGTAATGCCAAAATGCAACCTAACATATATGGTTTAAAGCAAAAATGTATTATGTGGCAGATGACCAGTAAGTACGGGGACAGTGGAGATAAGGGCATAGTACATGTAACCATTGTGTCAATATCTATAAGGTACTTACTCACATAATAGAGTGCACCAATCTATATTAGAAAAAATCATTATCCCCTACCTTAGAGGTTGCTAGGCTTATAATACTGCCACTATATAATACCACTTATGCTAGAGTATCTAAATATCTAACCTAAAAATTTAGAGGCGAAATATTTGCGCCAAGATGTGCCGCTATTACACTTGGAAATTGAGCATCGTATTTTATAAACAGGCAATTTAGTATAGTAAGAGGACCTAAATGAGCACTCTGTTTGCTTAAGCAGCAGCTGCAGACAGCATAGTTTTCCTCCGTGTGCATAAATTTATATTACAGACATAGAGATTGGCAATAATATACAACACATACCTCCAGGTCGCATAGCTAGCTTAGTAGGTATCTTGAACATTTTAACCTTATCTGGAGCTAAGCATATGAGGGAAAAAAGGAATAATAACACATGAAAGATAGTAAAAATTTCCAAAACTGCCATCCGAAATTTTAGCAGGTACTGACTGCACATCTAACAAATATTGCCGTATATTAGGCTTATCAATGCAAATATAGTATTGAAATCTCTATAAATAAAGGTTAAATTTTAAATTGCAAATAAGTATCTATTTACTAAAAGAATACATAAGACGTCTCACAGTACATAGAAGCATAATCTTTTTGAACTCAACCCACAATTTGTGTGTACTGAGTCAATTTATTACTATATTCAGTCTCATGCTTACGTACTGCTCCCAAAGCTAGACCCAATTACTTGAGCATTTCTCTAATACAAGGTCTCCAGGGAGATTACCTAAATCAAGTATTCTATCATACAAATCACAATAAAAATAATATTTGATATTTGTTTTCTTTTTGTTCTCTTTTCTTCCGATCCGTACACGCTATCAGCAGGTTTACCCTGCCATCTAGTCACAGAAAAGGGAACCATCATACACAAAGCAGCCTTAGCAGATAAAAATATTGTTCTCTTTGACAGATGGTTTGAGTATCTGCAATTATCTCATTTCCTCTCTTGCCACAAAGACAAACCCAACCTGATAAGAAGCCTAAACCCCTTTGAAACACTCTGGCACATTACACAACTAGCGAAAGGCACCCTCTCCAAGATTTATAAAATCCTCACTGCCCTACACTCTAAAAACCTACCGCCATACACTAGAAGATGGGAAACTGAACTAGGGTTTAAGGTTTCTCCTGAAACCTGGGGAATTATATTCCAGCAAATGGGAAAGGCACCCTCTTCAATGGGTATCACGGAAACAAACTTAAAACTCTTAGAAAGATGGTATCTCTACCCTAGTAGGCTCGCCAAGATTTACCCTCACTCCGACCCACTGTGTTGGAGGGACTGTAAACAAGTGAAAATCCACAAGGCTCTTTCCGTAGACATCCCTTTTAATCCTTTAACGCTACTATTCAATAAACCACCTAAGATCAAATGTAAATATAGACAAGTCTTATTATATATTATGCTAAGCGGTGCAAAGCAATTGGTCCCCAGATTATGGAAACAACATAGTATACCAACTCGGAGTGAATGGTCACAAAATGTAACGCTCCTTCTGTCCCTAGAAAGATTTCACTATCAGAAAACGAATAGGATGGACTTCTACTGTGCCATGTCTTTATTCTGGGAAACATATATTCATACACACCCTAGGACACTTCCCCAACTAAATAACTCCAATAACGGGACACCCTTGTTTGCTTAAATCACTTTATATGACGGGAAAAAAGTATGGCCTAACTGGAGTTTCGCCTTGGGCCCACGTCTTGTTTGGTTCTATGGAACCTGAATCTTATCACTTAATCATCATTTTGTTGATAGTAATTTTCATTCAAGTGTATATGTATTTGCAAGATCTTTTAGCTTAGAGATGTGTTATGTAGCAAAGTCTATTTGTTTGGTGGTTATTCCATCCACATGTTTTGAAAAAAAAAAAAAGAAAAAACTTTACAAGCTACTTTGTTCCATTGAGATACCCTTATTAGGTAGGCTTTGCCGTGTCTCACAGAACTTTGAACAACGGATGATTTCGTTTCTGTATTGTGCTTTCTTTTTTCTTTTTATCCTTTTGATTGTCATAACTGCATAATGCCGGATGTACTCCATGGCAACTGTAAAACCTTTATTTTTATCAATAAAGCTTGTTAAAAAAAAAACTTGGGGAGACAAAACACTAGACTTTTTAGACATCACCATCTTTTGTGAAAATAACACCATTCACACCAAAAATTACACTAAAAAAACAGATACTAATGGCTACCACCACGCAGATAGCTGTCATCATCCGAACTGGATTAACAACATCCCATATGGCCAGTTCCAAAGAATCAAACAAAATTGTAGTAAGGATAGTGATTTTGAAAATGCAGCAAACACCCTAAAACAAAAATTTAAAGATAAAAGCTATACAGAAAATATAGTGGACAAGGCTTATGAAAAAGTCAAGAACTCCACAAGACATTCACTTTTAGAAACTAAAATCACCAACCCTGAGTTGGAAAACAAATGTGTAACAACCAGATACATCACCAAATATACAAAAGGGGCCAAACAAATAGAAAACATCCTGAACAATGTACTAAAAAGGGACCCAGTTCTAGCAAACATCATTGGACCTCCAAAAGTCACTTATAGGAAAAATAAGTGTATAAAAAACATTCTGGGGAAAGAAGGAGGCGGCACACTTGGTAAATGAAAACAAGAGAGGAGCTTTATTCCATATTTCCAGTCGCTGCACACATACAACCAACAAGAGACGGAAGAAGGGGGCGTGTCCTTATGCGTTTCGTGCCGTGCGGCACTTAGTCATAGGATGACAGGTAAGTAAGAATCAGGTAAGTTTATACCCCGTCCCACCAATCAGATTACAAGAAAAACATAGAAACAAAGATTGCATACAAAATAATTACTTAAGAAACAATTATGCACGGCAACAATGAATAACATTTGGCAACAATGATGAGCAGATACAATAAGCAAAACTAGCTTAAAGAAAGTAGGTATTGACAATGTAAACGGTGCCAAAAAAGTAAAGCAATGTAAAATAGTATAATATAAAACATAGAACGGTGTTTGCCAGCAAATGTCTCTAATACCACAATGCATTAAAATATGCTATGAAAAAGTTTTTTCAAAAAGTGGCAAAAGATGAGCAAGCATTGTATATAAGCTCTGTATATTAAAAAGAAGAGCTTATGTTTATATTATAATTCAAATGTTAAATACCGACAATACAATGGCAAACCTAATGACAAGGTGATTGAAAAAGGTAAAAGGAAAAAATCAGCTAGATTTAGAGTTTTGTCGGTAAAGACCCGTGTAGCTAACGCAGCTTTTTTTCCTACCGCTGCTTCCAAACAACGCTGGTATTGAGAGTTGTCTGAGGGGCTGCGTTAGGCTCAAAAGGGTGCGTTGAGCCTAACTTAGCTCCACTTCAACCCTCAATACCAGCGTTGCTTACGGTAGCGGTAAGCTGGCAAAACGTGCTTGGCACGATTCCCCCATAGGAAACAATGGGGCAGTTTGGTATGAAAAAAAACCTAACGCCTGCAAAAAAGCAGCGTTAAGCTCCCAACGCAGCCCCATTGTTTCCTCTTAAGTCTGCACCTAACACCCTAACATGTACCCCGAGTCTAAACACCCCTAACGTTACACTTATTAACCCCTAATCTGCCGCCCCCGCTATTGCTGACACCTGCATTTTATTATTAACCCCTAATCTGCCGCTCCAGACACCGCCGCAACCTACATTATACCTATGAACCCCTAATCTGCTGCCCCTAACATCGCCGACACCTATATTATATTTATTAACCCCTAATTTGCCCCCCCCCAACGTCGCCGCTACCTTACCTACACTTATTAACCCCTAATCTGCCGACCGGACCTCGCCGCTACTCTAATAAAGTTATTAACCCCTAAACCGCCGCACTCCCGCCTCGCAAACCCTATAATAAATAGTATTAACCCCTAATCTGCCCCCCCAACGTCGCCGCCACCTAACTTCAAGTATTAACACCTAATCTGCCCACCGGACCTCGCCACTACTATAATAAATGTATTAACCCCTAAAGCTAAGTCTAACCCTAACCCTAACACCCCCCTAAATTAAATATAAGTTTAATCTAACGAAATAAATTAACTCTTATTAACTAAAGTATTCCTATTTAAAACTAAATACTTACCTGTAAAATAAACCCTAATATAGCTACAATATAACGAATAATTATATTGTAGCCATTTTAGGATTTATATTTATTTTACAGGCAACTTTGTATTTATTTTAACTAGGTACAATAGCTATTAAATAGTTATTTAATAGCTACCTAGTTAAAATAATTTCAAAGTTACCTGTAAAATAAATCCTAACCTAAGTTACAATTAAACCTAACACTACACTATCAATAAATTAATTAAATAAATTACCTACAATTACATACAATTAAATAAACTAAACTAAATTACAAAAAATAAAAAAAGATTTCAAGAATATTAGGCTAATTACATCTACTCTAAGCCCCCTTATCAAATAAAAAAGCCCCCCAAAATAATAAAGGTCCCTACCCTATTCTAAATTAAAAAGTAGCCAGCTCTTTTACCAGCCCTTAAAAGGGCTTTTTGCGGGGCATGCCCCAAAGTTATCAGCTCTTTTGCCTGTAAAAAAAAATACAACCCCCCAACATTAAAACCCACCACCCACATACCCCTATGCTAACCCAAACCCCCCTTAAATAAACCTAACACTACCCCCCTGAAGATCTCCCTACCTTGAGTCGTCTTCACCCAGCCGGGCCAAAGTCTTCATCCGATGGAGCAGAAGAGGACATCCAGACCGGCAGAAGTCTTCATCCTATCCGGGCAGAAGAGGACATCCGGACCGGCAGACATCTTCATCCAAGCGGCATCTTCTATCTTCATCCATCCGGAGCGGAGCGGAGCCATCTTCTTCAAGCCGACGTGGATCCATCCTCTTCAACCGACGCCTACTCACCGAATGAAGGTTCCTTTAAATGACGTCATCCAAGATGTTGTCCCTCGAATTCCGATTGGCTGATAGGATTCTATCAGCCAATCGGAATTAAGGTAGGAAAAATCTGATTGGCTGATTGAATCAGCCAATCAGATTCAAGTTCAATCCGATTAGCTGATCCAATCAGCCAATCAGATTGAGCTTGCACTCTATTGGCTGTCCCGGCGTTAGCCCATAAAGCTCTTAACTACTGACTTTTTTCTGCGGCTGGAGTCTTGTCGGTAGAGGCTCTACCGCTCACTTCTCCCAAGACTCCAAATACCAGTGTTAGGCAGATCCCATTGAAAAGATAGGATACGCAATTGGCGTAAGGGGATCTGCGGTAGCCTGGAATCGCGGTAGGGAAGTGAGCATTAGACCCTTTCCTGGATGACTCTAAATACCAGTGGGTGGCCAAAAGCAGCGTTAGGACCCCTTAATGCTGCTTTTCACGGCTAACGCAGAACTCTAAATATAGGCAAATATTTGTATTTTAAATAGAATATAAGTATATACAAGATCCATCATAGAAGGAGTTATTAATTCTTACTCTATAATAGACACAATTACCCTTATTCTCACAGTTATTTAAGGCAAATGTACATCTTAATTGAACAACCTGTGAAGAAAAAATATACGTAAATATATAGAAATACATCTATTAATATACTTACATTTTACACGTATAATAAAAATAGAGTTATATATGGATACTGGAATCCACTCAGAATATTATTCAATGAATAAACTGATGTCCCATTCCTTATTTAGGCCGTGAGGCTCCCTAGTATTCAGTGTAAGAATCCAGAATAACTCTTTTTTCATAAGAATCTTGTTCTTGTTACCACCTCTAGGTGGTCTGGTGACTACCTCTATCACTTTTACGTTAAAATTAGATAGATGGGTAAAATGATAACAGTTAAAATGTCTTGCTATAGGTGATTCTTTAGAATAGTTCTTGACATCCCTTTTGTGCTCCCCAACTCTCGTTCTCAGAGAACGTGAGGTTTGACCCACGTACTGAATTTTGCAAAAATTGCACTCTAAGAGATAAACCACAAAAGTGGTGGCACAATTGGCATAATGATCAATCTTATTTACATTCCCTGAGTGAGTGCTACTAAATGTATCACCCCTTGAGACATTCTCACAAGTGCCACAATTAAAGGATAAACATTGAAAGGTGCCTTTTTTATTCAGCCATGTTCTAGATCTTGTTTTATCATTTGTACAGACCATACTCGGGGCAAGTTTATTGCCCAACGTTGGTGCTTTCTTTGGAACAAATTTCATATGTTCTACATAATTAGAAAGTATAAAAACAGGAGAAAATGACAGCGCTACACTGAATCAGGTGGCGCACCAGTAGAACTTCCCCTTTAAAAAAATAATCAAAAAGTAAAAACGGGGTGTATCTAATATCTGTTTCTCAGAAGACACACAACCACTCCCCTATAGTATAAACATATGGGACATAAATACAATCACCGACGTACACAACAGATATGTGAAAATACAACAGTCCCAAAATAAAACAGTCCCAAAACCGTAGCTGGTTTAAGTCACACAAAAAGCATATAGACTGATTGTAGCAGGATTGGTGTGTTAACTTAGCTGAACCAGATGGAGGCAAAGTTTGTTCAGTAAATGTGCATACACGGCAAATCCGACGTGGTAATGTCCAGTTGGTCTGATGGAATATATGCTGAAGGATCCTTACAGGAGCAGCTGATGAATCACGGAACTCCAGCTATGTGTATCCCGTGGCAGCAAGCTGTATAAGAAATGACAAGAAGAAAACAGCGCATCCACGAATCACAGCAGCGTTTATTCAGGTAAATGACACACACAGAAAATTGCACACTTACAAGATGACAGTAATGTATGAGCGGTAATGCCCTCTGGCTAGTTTTCTTTCGCCTGTAGCAAATCTCAGCGGGAACACCTCAGACGCCGACCAGCAGCACCAAGAGACCCGCTTCCTGTCACATACGGCAGGTGCCAAAGAGAAACTCAAAAGAGCAGCCGTCCTAAACACTTTGATGGTAGGAGTTAGTTACCCTACGCGTTTCCTCTGCACACGGGCAGACTTCTTCAGGGGTATATGAAAATACAAGCTAACAAACTACCTGTAGGACTGCAATTTATACACACACCTCTGACATACTTCCTCTCAGGAAGAGATTTACCTTTTTACCACATATATCCTAATACACTCGTATCTGACAGATTACTTGGATTATATGGGCACTAGTGGTTAAAAAAGGCTCACACATATATAACTACACTAAAATAGCAACATATCTAAACAAGTATTAAATGCATTTAGATGTATAAAAATAGATATATATAGCTATATTATAATTCATAAAATCATTTGATCCATATAAAAACACCAACATAAATGCAAACAATGTATAAAGCCACAAGAATTAATCAAGATATAAAACTAGCCCAATACTTAATCTATAAAAAAAAAAAAAAACCTCTATAAAAAAAAAAAACTCTATCTCTAGTAGACCTAATACTAAAATTTATAATAAGATAAGCCTAATATTTATTACCTATAAAATTGAGGATGTGGAGTATTAAATTTATTAAATACCTAAATAAATAAAATAGATGAAAATTTTTTATATTAACCCATGAATGCCTGGAGGTCAATATCAATATTTAAACCTTTTGGTTCCAAACACTCTAAGCGATGGATCCATTTGGTTTCGCACTTTCTAAGTAGCAACAATCTCCTATTAGGACATGGTCCAGGTTTAATTTGTTCCAAAATTCTAATCTTCAAATCACTAAAATCCCTATTATGTACATAATTGAAATGGTTAGATACACTATGTTTATCATACCCTGATTTAATGTTCTCAACGTGTTCGTACCACCTTCTTTTTATACATCTTTTTGTACGACCTACATATATTTTCCCACATTTACATAACAATTGGTAAACCACATATGTGGATTTACAGTTTGTTCTACCCTCTATTATGTATTTTTTACTTTTATCAAAGTTGTATATTTCATTACCCTTCAAGACATGATCGCACATGATACAATTTTTTCTAAAACATTTAAAAGTACCAGCTTGTGCTTGCAGCCAGTGGGAGGAGGGAATAATGTTACTTTTTAATTTTGAGGGAGCCACCATACTTTTTAAGTTCCTATTTTTCTTAAAGATAAACTGGGGATTCATTCCTATTTGATCTTTTAAAATAGGGTCACCCCTTAGTACTTCCCAGTGTTTCTTCAAAATGTTCTTAACTACTTGAGCACCCTCATTATATGTGGTGATAAATTTAACCTGACTGTGGTTATCCTGGAATCTGTTGTTATTCTTGGTACTCTTATAATCTCTGGGGAAAGTTCTACACTTTTCCTTTGCCTCTTCAATTAAATCTCTGTTATATCCTTTTACTAACAGTTTATTTTCCAGAACTTTGGCCTCGTCCATATAATCATCCTCATATGTACAGTTCCGCCTAATGCGTCTAAACTGTCCATAAGGGATATTGTCCTTCCACCTTTTTAAGTGTCCACTGCTGGCATTTAAAAAGCCATTTCTGTCTGATGGCTTTCTAAAGTTTCTAACAGCCACTTTATTTTCTTTTATAAAAAGGGTAATATCTAAAAAATCGATAGAATCCCTGTTAGTACAACTCGTGAAAGTGAGATTATATGCATTGTTATTCATGTATTTTAAAAATTCACTTGCTTCTTCTTCCGTTCCTTTCCATATAAGTACTATATCATCTATATACCTGTAAAACTTATGTATATTATCTCTATATGGATTATTTTTCCAAATACATTTATTCTCATAATAGGCCATATAGATGTTGGCATATGACGGTGCCATTGTGGTACCCATGGCCGTACCCTGTATTTGCCTGTAGAAAGTTCCCTCAAACTGAAAATAATTATATTCTAATATAAAATAAATAGCTTCTGTCAGAAAATCTACATGGATTTCTGGGATATTCCATCCTCCACACATCTCTCTAAAGGCAACTACACCTAAATCATGGGGGATATTTGTGTAGAGGGCGGAAACATCACATGTCATCCAAATGAAGTTAGGGTCCCATTCCATACCTTCTACTTTATTTATAATATCAGCTGTATCTCTAATGTATGATTTTATTGTTTTGACCATTGGTTGAAGGTACCAGTCAATGTACACTGACAAATTACTTCCTATGGAATCTATGCCGGATATAATAGGCCTTAACTAAAGATACTAGTGTGGTAATTAGGCAAGCGGATAAGGGGGGTGGGATTGTTGTTCAGAATCGAGGGGACTACATCGCTGAGGCTGACAGATTACTCAGCGACAACACCACCTATTATAAACTAAAGAGTGATCCCACCGCTGAATATAATAAGATCTTGAGAAATATACTGATTAAGGCCAAACAAAGGGAAATTTTATCTAGTGATGAATTTGGATATGTGTATAATCCTTGCCCTAAATAATCCCTTGAGACCCCCCGGAAGGCCTATTATATCCGGCATAGATTCCATAGGAAGTAATTTGTCAGTGTACATTGACTGGTACCTTCAACCAAATATATACACAAATATCCCCCATGATTTAGGTGTAGTTGCCTTTAGAGAGATGTGTGGAGGATGGAATATCCCAGAAATCCATGTAGATTTTCTGACAGAAGCTATTTATTTTATATTAGAATATAATTATTTTCAGTTTGAGGGAACGTTCTACAGGCAAATACAGGGTACGGCCATGGGTACCACAATGGCACCGTCATATGCCAACATCTATATGGCCTATTATGAGAATAAATGTATTTGGAAAAATAATCCATATAGAGATAATATACATAAGTTTTACAGGTATATAGATGATATAGTACTTATATGGAAAGGAACGGAAGAAGAAGCAAGTGAATTTTTAAAATACATGAATAACAATGCATATAATCTCACTTTCACGAGTTGTACTAACAGGGATTCTATCGATTTTTTAGATATTACCCTTTTTATAAAAGAAAATAAAGTGGCTGTTAGAAACTTTAGAAAGCCATCAGACAGAAATGGCTTTTTAAATGCCAGCAGTGGACACTTAAAAAGGTGGACGGACAATATCCCTTATGGACAGTTTAGACACATTAGGCGGAACTGTACATATGAGGATGATTATATGGACGAGGCCAAAGTTCTGGAAAATAAACTGTTAGTAAAAGGATATAACAGAGATTTAATTGAAGAGGCAAAGGAAAAGTGTAGAACTTTCCCCAGAGATTATAAGAGTACCAAGAATAACAACAGATTCCAGGATAACCACAGTCAGGTTAAATTTATCACCACATATAATGAGGGTGCTCAAGTAGTTAAGAACATTTTGAAGAAACACTGGGAAGTACTAAGGGGTGACCCTATTTTAAAAGATCAAATAGGAATGAATCCCCAGGTTATCTTTAAGAAAAATAGGAACTTAAAAAGTATGGTGGCTCCCTCAAAATTAAAAAGTAACATTATTCCCTCCTCCCACTGGCTGCAAGCACAAGCTGGTACTTTTAAATGTTTTAGAAAAAATTGTATCATGTGCGATCATGTCTTGAAGGGTAATGAAATATACAACTTTGATAAAAGTAAAAAATACATAATAGAGGGTAGAACAAACTGTAAATCCACATATGTGGTTTACCAATTGTTATGTAAATGTGGGAAAATATATGTAGGTCGTACAAAAAGGTGTATAAAAAGAAGGTGGTACGAACACGTTGAGAACATTAAATCAGGGTATGATAAACATAGTGTATCTAACCATTTCAATTATGTACATAATAGGGATTTTAGTGATTTGAAGATTAGAATTTTGGAACAAATTAAACCTGGACCATGTCCTAATAGGAGATTGTTGCTACTTTGAAAGTGCGAAACCAAATGGATCCATCGCTTAGAGTGTTTGGAACCAAAAGGTTTAAATATTGATATTGACCTCCAGGCATTCATGGGTTAATATAAAAAATTTTCATCTATTTTATTTATTTAGGTATTTAATACTCCACATCCTCAATTTTATAGGTAATAAATATTAGGCTTATCTTATTATAAATTTTAGTATTAGGTCGAGTAGAGATAGTTTTTTTTTTATAGAGTTTTTTTTTTTTTTTTTTTTTTTATAGATTAAGTATTGGGCTAGTTTTATATCTTGATTAATTCTTGTGGCTTTATACATTGTTTGCATTTATGTTGGTGTTTTTATATGGATCAAATGACTTTATGAATTATAATATAGCTATATATATCTATTTTTATACAGCTAAATGCATTTAATACTTGTTTAGATATGTTGCTATTTTAGTGTAGTTATATATGTGTGAGCCTTTTTTAACCACTAGTGCCCATATAATCCAAGTAATCTGTCAGATACGAGTGTATTAGGATATATGTGGTAAAAAGGTAAATCCCTTCCTGAGAGGAAGTATGTCAGAGGTGTGTGCATAAATTGCAGTCCTACAGGTAGTTTGTTAGCTTGTATTTTCATATACCCCTGAAGAAGTCTGCCCGTGTGCAGAGGAAACGCGTAGGGTAACTAACTCCTACCATCAAAGTGTTTAGGACTGCTGCTCTTTTGAGTTTCTCTTTGGCACCTGCCGTATGTGACAGGAAGCGGGTCTCTTGGTGCTGCTGGTCGGCGTCTGAGGTGTTCCCACTGAGATTTGCTACAGGCGAAAGACAACTAGCCAGAGGGCATTACCGCTCATACATTACTGTCATCTTGTAAGTGTGCAATTTTCTGTGTGTGTCATTTACCTGAATAAACGCTGCTGTGATTCGTGGATGCGCTGTTTTCTTCTTGTCATTTCATAATTAGAAAGTATATCATCATTTCTTAGGTAAATAAGATTCTGCTTAATAATGTTACAAATCTCTCCATATTGAGATGAATATTCCGTGGAAAAGATAACGGAATCACTAGTAAAGCTACTTGTACTCTTAGTGGCTTTTTTCTTAACACTATCCAGGGGTCTATCTGTTACTTCCTTTAAAGTATTTGCCAGTAAGCCGGGTAACCCCGTGCCAAAAGCCTCTCTGTGAGTAGATCTGCTTGTCTTTTAAATAAATCATCTGTAGAAGCATTTCTTCTGAGTCTTAAATATTGGCTCTTTGGTATAGCCTTGATCAAGTGTCTTAGATGACACGATCTTGCATGCAAAATCGTGTTTCCAGCTGATGGCTTTCAAAAAGTGTCTGTCACAATGATGTCATGGTGCCCTGATAAGCAAAGGTCCAAAAATTGGACCTCTTGCTTATTCACCATTCCAGTGAATCTTAGATTCAAATCATTGTGATTTATGTACGTCAAAAAATCATTGAATACTAAGTCACCTTTGAATATAAAGATAAGGTCGTCTATGTACCTCATGTAAAATTGAATAGAGTGCTTAAAGGGATTAGCATCACTGTAAATGAAGTTGAGCTCCCACCATCCCATAAATAAATTGGCAAAAGAGGAGGCAAATTTAGCCCCCATTGCCGTACCACATGTCTGTAAGTAATAATTATCGTCAAACATAAAAAAGTTATGGGACAGTAGGAGCTCAACACATTCACAGATAAATCCTCTATATTCTGTTGAAAAGTCAGTTCTTTGCTGTAAAAAAAAGTCAATAGCTGTAACACCCAAATTATGCGGGATGTTAGAGTATAAAGAAACAACATCAACCACCACCCACCTAAACTCATGTGACCAACCAATACTGTCTAACAAAGAAATAAGGTGTCCTGAGTCCCTCAAATAGCTGCTCAGGCCTTGAACTAATGGTTGTAGAATAGAGTAAACCCACTCAGACAAAGGCTCAAATAATTAGCCTATCCCATATATAATTGGGCGGCCTGGTGGGTTGACCATACTCTTATGAGTTTTAGGTAGGTGGTGGAAGATGGGCGTGATGGGGTGCAAGGGACCAAAAAAATCTTTTTAATTTGGTGTGAAAATACCCAAATTTACTGCTTCATCTAACAACTTTCCAAGTTATTGTCTGAAAGTGTTAGTAAGATTATTTGATAAACGTCTATATGGGACGCCATCGCTGAGTTGTCTCTTAGCTTCATTGATGTTATCAACTTTATTTAAAACCACAACATTGCCACCCTTGTCTGAAGACCTGATGACAATGTTGTGGTTTTCACTCAGCTGTTTTAAGGCATGCCTCTCTTTGACAGAAAGATTATTAAACTTTTTCTTATCATCAGATACCTTTACATCAACACCCAATTTTAATATCTCTTGTTCAACCCTTTTCTGGAACTGATTGATATGTAAACCCCTAGATTGAATAGGGTAAAAATCTGATGATGTTTTTTTAGGTTTCTGGATATTAGCATCATCCAGTCACCGATCACCCTGATCCAAGTCTCTCAGGACTTCTAAGGTGACAATGTCATTGAAACCAAGGGTGAGAGCAGAATATGCATTATCAACTTCTACCTGATCAGTAGTCTGATCAAGATTAGAAAAATTACCTTCTGACTCATGAAAGAACCTTTTAAGAGCCAATTTTCAAACAAATTTATTTACATCCAATAAAGTGGAGAAGACTGAGAATGAATGTGTGGGTGCAAACCCTAATCCCTTAGATAGAATATTAACATGATCATCATTTAAGGGAAAATCAGAAATATTAAGGACAGCAAGTTTTAGTCCTTCTTTTGCATTCTTTTGGAAGATCTTCTGCCTTCTCGTTCCTGCATGTCTTGTCTTTTTTCTTTCCCTAAAGGGAACCCTTTGCTCTTTGTTTTTCGACGCACATCCGACTCCTTCTCTCTAGAATTTTTCTCTTGCAAGACCTGTAACGACAAAGAGGGTTGGGGGGAAAGAGAGGAAGAAGAGGAAGATTCTTCTGCATCACTTTCATCTGTGAATCTGTATTTGGCTCTGAGGTTTCTGGTTCAGTGGAGGAGAAATTAACTTTCTTATTTGTGGATTTATGCTTAAGTATTGACTTTGGCTCTGCTTTCGGCGTGGACGTGTTAGACCAATGATCTTTCTTTTTTTGCTTATTCTTCTTCTTATCTTTGTTTGTATCTTTGATATAACTGCCATCATTTGCTGTCACTCCTTCTGTTTTTTCACGATTTTTATTGGTTTTTGTATTTCCTTTTGGAGTGAATCTCCTTTGTCTTGTCATAAACCTTGACCAATCATAGACCTTGTTGTTAATATAGTCTTCTTGGTCCCTGTTGAACTTCCTCCCTTTTAAAGCAGCTAGGTCATCATCCGCTTTCTTAATTTTAGCCTTCATGGAACTTTTAAATTCTGATTATTTCTTATCTGTTTTATGTTTCTTCAAATCAATTTTTATAGATTGAATACGTCCCTTTAAGGCTTCACGTTTATTATTCTTACTTCTGACCAGTATGTTCAACAAAGTTAGGGAGCAAGTGGTCAAAGCTTCCTTCCATTCAGAGGTCAGCCCATCATCATCAAATTCATATAAGGGGAATTTCCTAATTCAGAGGCCCCTGGAGATTCTTTTAGAGCTGATATAGTGCTCAAAAGCAACAGCGTCCCACATGAGACATAAATCAACTAACAACAGTCTTTCAAGTTGATTGAAAATACTCTTTAAATCCCTATTAACATTGTCATTGCTCGTGGAAAAAATTCTTTCAAAAGAATCCTTTCTGTTATCAAGATTAAAAATGGTTTTGTTTAAACTGATGGCCCCTTCCTCCATGTTGGTGTGTGTGTGTATAAATAATTATGAAAAAAGCGACAAAATACCAAGATAATCAAAAAATCCCAGCTATTTATCCTTAGGGTTTAATCCCAATACTACCAATACTAATAAGCCATACCAATCAATGAATATACAATAGGGCACCTGTATTCAATTAACAAATGAAGTCAAGCCAATTATCTGCACTGAAACGCCGTATAAGTGCTCCTCAGTGCTCTGTGGGCATACCCTCTGATGAAGTGAATGTAATTCACGAAACGCGTAAGGGCACGCCCACATCTGACGTCACTTCCTGTCCGGCGAGTCCGAGCTTCAAACACTTCAGCAACGTACCCTGTCACTGACAGGCTTAAGAATCCACATCCATCCGTATATTGTGAGCCATCTAGAGCTCAAAAAACCACAAGGAATCATCATCCAGCTGTATTTACAGCAGTTCATGTAACTATTTATTACAGTTTTCTACCATAAACACCAACTTATCTACCTGAACACTGTGAGCTATTCAGAGCTCCAAACCACCACAAGGAATCTACTTTCAGCTGTACTTACAGCATACTTATCTACCGGAACACTGTGAGCTTTTCAGAGCTCAAAACCACTACAAGGAATCTACTTTCAGCTGTACTTACAGCAAACTTATCTACCTGAACACTGTGAGCTTTTCAGAGCTCAAAACCACCACAAGGAATCTACTTTCAGCTGTACTTACAGCAAACTTATCTACCTGAACACTGTGAGCTTTTCAGAGCTCAAAACCACCACAAGGAATTTACTTTCAGCTGTATTTACAGCATCCTATACCACCATATCACCAACTTTTATCAGCCAGCTGTTTTTGCATCAGCCCTGATAAAAAAACTCACTACCGGATTTAAAGAAATATACTATATTTCATCTGCTCACCTATTCTGTCCCTGATCTGGAAAAATGATAAACAGAAATCCTCTTTAATAATAGTATTAAAGAGGATTTCTGTTTATCATTTTTTATTGGACATTGGAAAATAAAAGTGTTTTTATTTTAAATTTCACTTTGTGTCCTTGCAAGCATCATTTATACACATCTCATGAGTGCTGCAAATAATATCCACAATTGATCTCATAGTATGTAAACTGAGCACTAATCGGTTTGCATACATAAAGTTTATACCATACTCCAGAGAGGAGAAGCCTTTCAAGTATAAAGAAGGTGAAAAGAAATAAACAGCAACAAGGAAAGAAATTCAGCAACAAGAAATAAAGTTTCTCTACCTTACTCTAGAGAGGAGAAGTTTGTCTGAAATACCAACACATTTCTACTCCAGGGATATCAAGATTTCCACCTGCCAAAAGTTTCTGCATACCAGCTGGAAACATCTTTACCACAGATAGGGATTACATCCCCTTCACGCTTCCAACATACCTCACATGTTTGAGGTTAAACAAGGTGAGCACATTTAAATCTCACTTTTAGTTTTTGATTGTCCAGTACTTACATACTGCACCATAATTTGGTTTTGTTTTTCTCCATTCTATGTGCGCTGAACTCTGAAACTCAACTCCATACCTTTTTCCTTCACATTCCATTTGATGATAGTGGAATATTCAGAAACTAGCTGCCATTGAAATATATCAGGAGGAACTAATTAGAGCAAAATAACCATTTGCAACATACACAGCGCAGATCAAGAAACACCTAAGCAATGTATATATATATATATATATATATATATATATATATATATATATATATATATATATATTTATTTCTTTTTTTTTTTAAAAAAAAAGACTTTCTGTAATGTGAACTATACCTAGGTGTAGGCCACACTGGAGGCGCAGAAGCTGACACTGTAAAAAGAAAAGCTGCTGGAGTGGACCTAAGAGTGTGTTCACACTACCCTTATGAGTAATCACACTGTATTAATTGGAAAGAAAGCAAGAAGTGGTTCACTACACAGCGCTAATCTTGTAATCTTTGTATAGCAAATAAAATAATATGTATTTTTGTAAATGCAAGGGCTGACCTGCGTACTACAATAATCAATATCTCTCTCAACCGTTAATGACTGGTATGAGGTGTTTACTATAATAGAACAACCCAGTTCTGATACATGAACAAGAATGTAGGAAGGTTCCAGCTCAGTAACTCGTAGGAGGTGTTACTCTAATAACACAACCCACTCCTAATACGTAAAAGAAAGTAAGTGGAAAGTACTGCTCAGGTAGGTTGGTTATTAGGTGTGTACCTGTTGAAGCGTGTATTATTTCACAGTGTGATTACAATTATTATATAACCGGAACATGCAGTATACACTAGGCAAAAAACTGCTACGCTGAACGCATCTTTTAACATAGAAAAAAGAGAATTGTAATACAATGTAACAAACAATGGTATATGAAATAAACTCAGATGTATTTCCACAAATGTTTAGTAAAGTCTTGTGCAGATAGTAAAGTTCTTGTACTCAGGCTGAACTTCTGATAATGAAGGCAGGTAAATTTAAACGGCAATCCCCGAATGGGCTCACAGCCTACTTACATTAGCTGACCTCAATCACATGAGGTAAGGAACGGGCACTGTAACTAGTATTCCACTCCACCGATCCTCAGGTAGTTCTCTCAGGTTCCTGTGCGGTGTCTTGGGGATCTTGTGCGAGTCGGGCTCTGTGCTGTATATTTAGCTTGTTCAACTCCCTGGGGCCTCCTTTTCCAAGTAAAGGTGTTGACAGGTTTTCGCTGATAACTTACTATATTGCAAGAAGGTTCCCTCAGTCTCACACTTACAGAGACGTTTTCAGCTAGATCCCATCCGGCTGGGTCAGCTAATGTAAGTAGGCTGTGAACCCATTCGGGGATTGCCGTTTAAATTTACCTGCCTTCATTATCAGAAGTTCAGCCTGAGTACAAGAACTTTACTATCTGCACAAGACTTTACTAAACATTTGTGGAAATACATCTGAGTTTATTTCATATACCATTGTTTGTTACATTGTATTTCAATTCTCTTTTTTCTATGTTAAAAGATGCGTTCAGCGTAGCAGTTTTTTGCCTAGTGTATACTGCATGTTCCGGTTATATAATAATTGTAATTACACTGTGAAATAATTCACGCTTCAACAGGTACACACCTAATAACCAACCTACCTGAGCAGTACTTTCCACTTACTTTCTTTTACATATCAGGAGTGGGTTGTGTTATTAGAGTAACACCTCATACCAGTTACTGAGCTGGAACCTTCCTACATTCTTGTTCATGTATCAGACCTGGGTTGTTCTATTATAGTAAACACCTCATACCAGTCATTAACGGTTGCGAGAGATATTGATTATTGTAGTACGCAGGTCAGCCCTTGCATTTACAAAAATACATATTATTTTATTTGCTATACAAAGATTACAAGATTAGCACTGTGTAGTGAACCACTTCTTGCTTTCTTTCCAATATATATATATATATATATATATATATATATATATATATATATATATATATATATATATATATATATATATATATATATAGTATGTGTGTGTGTATGTATATATATATATATATATATATATATATATATATATATATATATATATATATATATATACACACATTATAGAGGTTTGTACCTTTTAAAAAAATTCATGTTAGTGGTCCACGGGATTCAAAATTGTGAGTTTAGTGGTCCCTGAGGTCTAATAAACATGAGAATGCCCCAAATATTTGTAATTGCAACAATTTTCTGGGTGAAGTGGTGCATTATTTGACAGAAATGCAGGGGTGCCAATATTTTTGGCCATGACTGTATATCTGTATATATCTATACCTAAATATTATCATGTATATATATACATATATATATATATATATATATATATATATATATATATATATATATATATATACACACATTTTACACAAAAAAACATATATATAAATATTTCTAAATAAGTAGAACATATTCTGCTATGTGTTATTGAATGTGTAATTTCTTCATGTCGTGGCTAGGCCACTTGAGAGTAATCAGGTTTTCTCACGAGTGGGGTGGTTTCCCCCCCCACACACACACTTATTTTGCTCCATTGACTTCTATGGGGAATACTCTATATTCAAGTTGCAATATGAGCGCTACCCGACGCACCCAAAAGGGTTACTTCTAGCGGCGTTAATGCTCGAGCGGGAGTGTTAAATACTTCTCCGCTGATGCTTGTAAGGTTGCTGAGGGGTCACAAATGAGATCATTTTTAAAAATTAATTGATCCTGACTTAACCTATTTCTTTCATGTAATTAGCAAGAGTCCATGAGCTAGTGACGTATGGGACATACATTCCTACCAGGAGGGGCAAAGTTTCCCAAACCTTAAAATGCCTATAAATACAACCCTCACCACACCCACAATTCAGTTTTACAAACTTTGCCTCCCATGGAGGTGGTGAAGTAAGTTTGTGCTAGATTTCTACGTTGAAATGCGCTTCGCAGCAGGCTGAAGCCCGGTTTTCCTCTCAGAGTGCAGTGAATGTCAGAGGGATGTGAAGAGAGTATTGCCTATTTGAATACCATGGTCTTCCTCTAGGGGATCTATTTCATAGGTTCTCTGTTATCGGTCGTAGAGATTTCTTCTCCTACCTCCCTTTTCAGATCGACGATATACTCTTATATACCATTACCTCTACTGATTCTCGTTTCAGTACTGGTTTGGCTATCTACTTTATGTAGATGAGTGTCTTTGGGTAAGTAAGTCTTTTATTTATGACACTCTCAGCTATGGTTTGACACTTTTATATGTAAAGTTCTAAATATATGTTTTATACTTATATTTGCCATGATTCAGGTCAATCAGTTTATTTTCCTTCTTTCAGACTGTCAGTTTCATTTTTTGGGGAAAATGCATATGAATTTAAATATTTTTCTTACCTAAATTTTCAATTGACTTTTTTCCTTTAAATTGTGGGCTGTTAGGCTTGCGGGTGCAAAAAATGCAAGAATTTATTGCGTCATTTTTGGTGCTAGACTTTTTTGGCGCCTGATTGATGTTTGTCTGACGTCAATGACGTCATTTCCGGTGTTGTAGTTGACGCCGGAAGTTTTCACGTTGTTGCGTCATTTTTGGCTCTCGTGTTTGTTGCAGACGTTTTTGGCGCCAAAAAATATGTGGGCGTCATTCTTGGCGCCAGATTTTTAACATTATTTAAGTCTCATTTTTTAGTTGCTTCTGGTTTCTAGAGGCCTGTTCTGTTTGCATTTTTTCCCATTCCTGAAACTGTCATTTAAGGAATTTGATAATTTTGCTTTATATGTTGTTTTTTCTATTACATATTACAAGATGTTCCAAAAACTGTTCCTGTATCAGAAAATACTGTTGGATTCCTGATGACTGATATCAGTCCTACCAAAGCTAAGTTAATTTATTTTAATGTTATGAATGTTTATCTTTAGCTATGGTTTGTAATAAGTTATCATGATATACTTTTACATGCAGAGTCCATTAGTATTTATGCATTATCTATTGCTATTCTTTTTACATCTAATGTACAAGATATACTTAGGAATTTATAAGAATATTTTTCTGATTCTATTCTAAAGGCTTTGTCTGCCATCCCGCCTTCTAATAAAAAATTTTAGCTCTTTTTTAAACTTCTCATTTAGTTGATGAAGTTTCAAATGACCAACAACATACTGAATTATCCTTCTCTGATGGTGTTTTTTCTCATTCAGAATATTCTTCATCAGATATTGACACTAACAAATCTTCTTTTTTATTTTTAAATAGAGTACATTCGTTCTTTGTTGAAAAGGTGTTGATTATTTGGGATATTGAAGTAACTAGTTCTTTTGATTTTAAGACTAGCTAACATTAAATTCTGCTTATTATCCTTCTGTGGTTTCTTCAGAGGTTTTTTTCCAGTTCCTGATACTAGGGAATGGAATAGGCCGGGAATTTATTTTATTCCTTCTTTAAGGTTTTTAAATTGTATCCTTTGCCGGCAGTTAGTTTTAAGTTTTGAGGAAAGATTCTCCAAGTTAATGGGGCTATCTTTACTCTTGCTAAACATACTACTATTCCTATAGGCCTAGATTTGGAGTTTGGCGTTAGCCGTGAAAACCAGCGTTAGAGGCTCCTAACGCTGGTTTTAGGCTACCGCCGGTATTTGGAGTCACTCAAAATAGATTCTAACGCTCACTTTTCATCCGCGAATTTTCCATACCGCAGATCCCCTTACGTAAATTGCGTATCCTATCTTTTCAATGGGATCTTTCTAACTCCGGTATTTAGAGTCGTTTCTGAAGTGAGCGTTAGACATCTAATGACAAAACTCCAGCCGCAGGAAAAAAGTCAGTAGTTAAGAGCTTTCTGGGCTAACGCCGGTTTATAAAGCTCTTAACTACTGTACTCTAAAGTACACTACCACCCATAAACTACCTATGTACCCCTAAACCGAGGTCCCCCCACATCGCCGACACTCAAATAATTTTTTTTAACCCCTAATCTGCCGACCGCCACCTACGTTATCCTTATGTACCCCTAATCTGCTGCCCCTAACACCGCCGACCCCTGTATTATATTTATTAACCCCTAATCTGCCCCCCTCAACGTCGCCTCCACCTGCCTACACTTATTAACCTCTAATCTGCCGACCGCAAAGCGCCGCCACCTACGTTATCCTTATGTACCCCTAATCTGCTGCCCCTAACACCGCCGACCCCTATATTATATTTATTAACCCCTAATCTGCCCCCCACAACGTTGCAGCCAGCTACCTACAATAATTAACCCCTAATCTGCCGACCGCAAAGCGCCGCCACCTACGTTATCCTTATGTACCCCTAATCTGCTGCCCCTAACACCGCCGACCCCTATATTATATTTATCAACCCCTAATCTGCCCCCCTCAAAGTCGCCTCCACCTGCCTACACTTATTAACCCCTAATCTGCCGACCGGACCTGAGCGCTACTATAATAAAGTTATTAACCCCTAATCCGCCTCACTAACCCTATAATAAATAGTATTAACCCCTAATCTGCCCTCCCTAACATCGCCGACACCTAACTTCAATTATTAACCCCTAATCTGCCGACTGGAGCTCACCGCTACTCTAATAAATGTATTAACCCCTAAAGCTAAGTCTAACCCTAACCCTAACACCCCCCTAAATTAAATATAATTTACATCTAACGAAATTAATTATCTCTTATTAAATAAATTATTCCTATTTAAAGCTAAATACTTACCTGTAAAATAAATCCTAATATAGCTGCAATATAAATTATAATTATATTGTAGCTATTTTAGGATTAATATTTATTTGACAGGCAACTTTGTAATTATTTTAACCAGGTACAATAGTTATTAAATAGTTAAGAACTATTTAATAGCTACCTAGTTAAAATAATTACAAAATTACCTGTAAAATAAATCCTAACCTAAGTTACAATTAAACCTAACACTATACTATCATTAAATTAATTAAATACAATACCTACAATTACCTACAATTAAACCTAACACTACACTATCAATAAATAAATTAAATACAATTCCTACAAATAACTACAATGAAATAAACTAACTAAAGTACAAAAAATAAAAAAGAACTAAGTTACAAAAAATAAAAAAATATTTACAAACATAAGAAAAATATTACAACAATTTTAAACTAATTACACCTACTCTAAGCCCCCTAATAAAACAACAAAGACCCCCAAAATAAAAAATGCCCTACCCTATTCTAAATTACTAAAGTTCAAAGCTCTTTTACCTTACCAGCCCTGAACAGGGCCCTTTGCGGGGCATGCCCCAAGAAGTTCAGCTCTTTTGCCTGTAAAAAAAAACATACAATACCCCCCCCAACATTACCACCCACCACCCACATACCCCTAATCTAACCCCAACCCCCCTTAAATAAACCTAACACTAAGCCCCTGAAGATCTTCCTACCTTATCTTCACCCTGCCAGGTTCACCGATCCGTCCTGAAGAGCTCCTCCGATGTCCTGATCCAAGCCCAAGCGGGGGGCTGAAGAGGTCCATGATCCGGCTGAAGTCTTCATCCAAGCGGGAGCTGAAGAGGTCCATGATCCGGATGAAGTCTTCATCCAAGCGGGAGCTGAAGAGGTCCATGATCCGGATGAAGTCTTCTATCAACGGCATCTTCAATCTTCTTTCTTCCGGATCCATCTTGCAGACCTCCGACGCGGAACATCCTCTTCTCCCGACGCCTACTAGCCGAATGACGGTTCCTTTAAGGGACGTCATCCAAGATGGCGTCCCTCGAATTCCGATTGGCTGATAGGATTCTATCAGCCAATCGGAATTAAGGTAGGAATATTCTGATTGGCTGATGGAATCAGCCAATCAGAATCAAGTTCAATCCGATTGGCTGATCCAATCAGCCAATCAGATTGAGCTCGCATTCTATTGGCTGATCGGAACAGCCAATAGAATGCGAGCTCAATCTGATTGGCTGATTGGATCAGCCAATCGGATTGAACTTGATTCTGATTGGCTGATTCCATCAGCCAATCAGAATATTCCTACCTTAATTCCGATTGGCTGATAGAATCCTATCAGCCAATCGGAATTCGAGGGACGCCATCTTGGATGACGTCCCTTAAAGGAACCGTCATTCGGCTAGTAGGCGTCGGGAGAAGAGGATGTTCCGCGTCGGAGGTCTGCAAGATGGATCCGGAAGAAAGAAGATTGAAGATGCCGTTGATAGAAGACTTCATCCGGATCATGGACCTCTTCAGCTCCCGCTTGGATGAAGACTTCATCCGGATCATGGACCTCTTCAGCTCCCGCTTGGATGAAGACTTCAGCCGGATCATGGACCTCTTCAGCCCCCCGCTTGGGCTTGGATCAGGACATCGGAGGAGCTCTTCAGGACGGATCGGTGAACCTGGCAGGGTGAAGATAAGGTAGGAAGATCTTCAGGGGCTTAGTGTTAGGTTTATTTAAGGGGGGTTGGGGTTAGATTAGGGGTATGTGGGTGGTGGGTTGTAATGTTGGGGGGGGGGTATTGTATGTTTTTTTTTTTACAGGCAAAAGAGCTGAACTTCTTGGGGCATGCCCCGCAAAGGGCCCTGTTCAGGGCTGGTAAGGTAAAAGAGCTTTGAACTTTTAGTAATTTAGAATAGGGTAGGGCATTTTTTATTTTGGGGGTCTTTGTTATTTTATTAGGGGGCTTAGAGTAGGTGTAATTAGTTTAAAATTGTTGTAATATTTTTCTTATGTTTGTAAATATTTTTTTATTTTTTGTAACTTAGTTCTTTTTTATTTTTTGTACTTTAGTTAGTTTATTTCATTGTAGTTATTTGTAGGAATTGTATTTAATTTATTTATTGATAGTGTAGTGTTAGGTTTAATTGTAGGTAATTGTAGGTATTGTATTTAATTAATTTAATGATAGTATAGTGTTAGGTTTAATTGTAACTTAGGTTAGGATTTATTTTACAGGTAATTTTGTAATTATTTTAACTAGGTAGCTATTAAATAGTTCTTAACTATTTAATAGCTATTGTACCTGGTTAAAATAATTACAAAGTTGCCTGTCAAATAAATATTAATCCTAAAATAGCTATAATATAATTATAATTTATATTGTAGCTATATTAGGATTTATTTTACAGGTAAGTATTTAGCTTTAAATAGGAATAATTTATTTAATAAGAGATAATTAATTTCGTTAGATGTAAATTATATTTAATTTAGGGGGGTGTTAGGGTTAGGGTTAGACTTAGCTTTAGGGGTTAATACATTTATTAGAGTAGCGGTGAGCTCCAGTCGGCAGATTAGGGGTTAATAATTGAAGTTAGGTGTCGGCGATGTTAGGGAGGGCAGATTAGGGGTTAATACTATTTATTATAGGGTTAGTGAGGCGGATTAGGGGTTAATAACTTTATTATAGTAGCGCTCAGGTCCGGTCGGCAGATTAGGGGTTAATAAGTGTAGGCAGGTTGAGGCGACATTGTGGGGGGCAGATTAGGGGTTAATAAATATAATATAGGGGTCGGCGATGTTAGGGCAGCAGATTAGGGGTACATAGGGATAATGTAAGTAGCGGCAGTTTACGGAGCGGCAGATTAGGGGTTAATAATAATATGCAGGGGTCAGCGATAGCGGGGGCGGCAGATTAGGGGTTAATAAGTGTAAGGTTAGGGGTTTTTAGACTCGGGGTACATGTTAGGGTGTTAGGTGCAGACGTAGGAAGTGTTTCCGCATAGCAAACAATGGGGCTGCGTTAGGAGCTGAACGCGGCTTTTTTGCAGGTGTTAGTTTTTTTTTCAGCTCAAACAGCCCCATTGTTTCCTATGGGAGAATCGTGCACGAGCACGTTTTTGAGGCTGGCCGCTTGCGTAAGCAACTCTGGTATCGAGAGTTGAAGCTGCGTTAAAAATGCTCTACACTCCTTTTTTGGAGCCTAACGCAGCCTTTATGTGGACTCTCAATACCAGAGTTATTTTTATGGTGCGGCCAGAAAAAAGCCGGCGTTAGTTTTTCGGGTCGTTACCGACAAAACTCCAAATCTAGCCGATAGTAAATAGTATTTTTTTTTTTTCTTCAGATGGGAAACTTGTATCTTATTTAAGGAAAATTATTTATTTTCAGGTACTTTTCTTAGACCTGTAATTTATTTGGCTGATGTTGCAACTGCTTCAACTTTCTGTTTGGATACTTTAGTGCAAGAAGTATCGGATTATGATTTGTTTAGCATTGTTAAGTTGATCAACATGCTAATAATTTCATTTGTGTCATCATTTTTTTGATATTTTTTCAAATGAGGTTTAATCTATGTCTTTAGCTATTTTAGCTAGAAGAACTTTGTGACTTCAATCTTGGAATACTAATTTGATTTCTAAATTCCATATTTCTTTTTTTCCAAGGTAATCAATTATTTGGTTCACAATTGGATTCAATTCTTCAACTGTTACTCTGGGCTTCAAGATTGAGTTCTAAGACTAACTCTTAAGCTTATATTAGTTTTTGTTCTTACTAAGGAACGGAATCCTAATTCTTCCCCAAGTAACATGTTTATAATTGGAAGTTTTCTTCAATCAATTTAAGCCATTTAAAAGATCAAAGTCAGCTCCCCAAATTTGCATGTATGTGCGGTTCTTATTCCAGTTTAGCTGGTAAGGGGCAGGTTAAGACTTTTTTTTAAAAAATGTGTTTGGTTCAATTCGGTCCAAACTTCTTAGATTTGGGTACAGAATAGGATTCAGAGTAAAACCGCCTGTGAGAAGTCTTTTTTTCTCTAACATATTCCAGCTATTCCAGTAAGCCTCACACTTTCCTGAAGTGTGTTTCAGACCTGTATGTATTGGGTACTTGTGAAGCGCGGCTGGTCACCCGTTGGGGCTCAAGACGCTGCTCAGATCTGGAGTTTTCTGGGGTATTTATACCAGTTCCATTTTAGGAACAGGGTTTGGGGTTTTTATTCAAAACTATTCATTGTCCCAAAGATAGAAGATATTTTTGAATTGTCATATAAGTGTACCATCTTTTAGAATGATGTTTATATGCTCTAGTCTGCCTTTTGGTCAGTGGGGGCACTATTTGTTTATAATAGATACAATAGATGCATATCTTCATTTTCTCTTTTCATTCAGATTATTTTCATTTTCTGAGATTCTCTTTTTTTGACAAGCATTACCAATTTGTTGCTTTTCCTTCTGGTCTAGCGACAGCTCTAAGAATCTTTTCAAGGTTCTCAGTGTTTCCTTATTTGGACGGTCTTGTGGTACTGGCTCAGTCTTTTCATTCTGTGGAATCTCATACGATTCAACTTTTGTTGTTTCTTCAAGACATGGTTAGAGGATCTTTTTATCAAAAGCTCCTCGATTCCTCAGACAAGGGTCCCCTTTTTTTGTTTCCATATAGATTGTGTCAATGTCTTTGTCTCTAACAGACAAGTGACAATTTTATTGGGTTCCGTTTGTCGGAACCTTCAGTCTCTATTATTTCCTTCAGTTGCTATATGCATGGACGTTTTAGGTCTCATGGCTGCAACATTGGATTCTATTCCCTTTGCTCATTTTCATAGGAAACCTTTTCAGTTTTTTATGCTTAATTAATGGTGCAGGGATTCTAGGATATCACTTTTTATATCTTTGAATCCCAATGTTCAACTATCTTTGACTTGGTGGTTAGATCACCATCATATAGTTCTACGGGTCTCTTCGGTTCATTCAACCTGGACCATGATCACTACAGATGTGAGTCTTTTAGGTTGGGAGGCTGTCTGGGGATCTCTGTCAGCACAAGGGGTTTTGAAATCTCAGGAGGCGAGATTACCATTGGATATTTTGGAACTCCGTGCATTTCTCAGAGTTCTTCAGTTTTGGCTTTTTTTTTTAAGAAAGAGACGTTTATTGTTTTTCAGACAGATAATGTCACAACTGTGGCGTATGTCAATCATCAGGGTGGGACTCTCAGTCCTTAGGCTGTGAAAGAAGTATCCAGCTCTTGTCTAATTTCTGCTGTCCATTTCCCAGGTATAGACAATTGGGAAGCGGATTATCTCTGTTAATCAAGCTTTACATCCGGGAGAATGGTCTCTTTACCCAGATGTGTTTTTTTCAGGGGCCTATTCAGGTCCGGGGATCCTAAGGCGGAAGCAGTGTATGCATTAAAACTTCCTTGGAGTTATCAATCTGCCTATATTTTTTCGCCTCTGGTTCTTCTTTTTAGAGTGATTTTCAAAATCATCTGCGAGCAATCTTTTGTGTTGCTGGTGGTTCCAGCATGGCCGCACAAGTTTTGGTATATGGTTCTTGTTCGGATGTCCAGTTGCCAATCTTGGTCACTTCCATTAAAGCCAGACCTTACATGGAAATTTAACGCTTGGTACTTAGTCATAGAAGTTTCTTTGACTCAGTGATTAATACTATGTTGCAGGCTCGTAAATCTGTGTCTAGTAAGATTTATTATCGAGTTTGGAAGATTTACATCTCATGATGCTCTTCTCATAAATTCTCTTGGCATTCTTTTAGAATTCCTAGAATTTTATAGTTTCTTCAGGATGGTTTGGATAAGGGTTTTTTGTCTGCAAGTTCCTTGGAAGGACAAATATCTGCTTTTTCTGTGCTGTTTTCACAAAAAAATTTGCTAATCTTTCTGTTATTCATTGTTTTGTTCAGGCTTTGGTTCGTATCAAGCCTGTCATTAAGCCAATTTCTCCTCTTTGGAGTCTTAATTTGGTTCTGAGGGCTTTACAGGCTCTTCCGTTTGAGCATATGCTTTCTTTGGACATTAAATTACTTTCATGGAAAGTATTGTTCCTTTTAGACATCTCTTCAGCTAGAACAGTTTTTGAATTATCTGCTTTTTCTTATGAGTCTCCTTTTTCTGATTTTTCATCAGGATAAGGTGGTTTTGCTGTCTTCATTTCAATTTTTACCTAAAGTTGTGAATTCTAACAACATTAGTAGAGGAATTATTGTCCCTTCCTTGTGTCCTAATCTTAAGAATTCTTTGGAAAGATTCTTACATTCTTTGGATGTGGTAAGAGTTTTGAAATATTATGTTGAAGCTACTCAGATTTCAGAAAGACTTCTAGTCTATTTGTTATCTTTTCTGGTTTTAGGAAAGGTCAGAAGGCTTCTGCCATTTCTTTGGCATCTTGGTTAAAGCTTTTGATTCATCATGCTTATTTGGAGTCGGGTTAATTCCCGCCTCAGAGGATTACGGCTCATTCTACTAGGTCAGTTTCTACTTCCTGGGCTTTTAAGAATGAAGCTTCTGTTGATCAGATTTGCAAAGCAACGACTTGGTCTTCTTTGCATACTTTTACTAAATTCTACCATTTTGATGTTTTCTCTTCTTCAGAAGCAGTTTTTGGTAGAATAGTACTTCAGGCAGCTGTTTCAGTGTGATTCTTCTTCTTATAATTTCAGTTTTTTTCATTATAAAATTGAAACTTTTGATTTGGGTTGTGGATTAATTTTTCAGTGGATTTGGCTGTCTTTATTTTATCCCTCCCTCTCTAGTGACTCTTGCGTGGAAGTTCCACATCTTGGGTATCTGCTATCCCATACGTCACTAGCTCATGGACTCTTGCTAATTACATGAAAGAAACATAATTTATGTAAGAACTTACCTGATAAATTTATTTCTTTCATATAAGCAAGAGTCCATGAGGCCCACCCTTTTTGTGGTGGTTATGATTTTTTTGTATAAAGCACAATTATTCCAATTCCTTATTTTTTATGCTTTCGCTCCTTTCTTATCACCCCACTTCTTGGCTATTCATTAAACTGAATTGTGGGCGTGGTGAGGGGTGTATTTATAGGCATTTTAAGGTTTGGGAAACTTTGCCCCTCCTGGTAGGAATGTATATCCCATATGTCACTAGCTCATGGACTCTTGCTAATATGAAAGAAATGAATTTATCAGGTAAGTTCTTACATAAATTATGTTTTTTTTCCAGCCTATAGTCAGTGGGTATTCTTGCAAATAACCTGTATATTGCATGAGGTGCCTGACACGTCTTGCCCTTGTAAAAAAAATATCTTATCTCACATTCGTTTCTTGCTTTCACAGCTTATAATATGTAAAAAAAAAAAATTCTTGTTGTTTTTATTTTTCCCTTTTTGCATATGTTAGTGGGCTTGAACGAAGCAGTTCATTTGTTGTATTATAGCCCTGTGAGGCTGCCGTAGTTCCTTGTGTGCCATGTGCACTCTATTTAGGCTTTCCTATTGGCCTTTAGCCGAGGGTGTGTATGTGTTTCCTCTTACATATCGTGCTGGGCTTATGGGTTTGTTGTGGCGGTGTTAGTGGCATCCATTATTAAGGAAAAGATGCCCTACGCTCCAGGAAATTCAACAATATCCTTCAAGTCTAACATGAACTTCACTAACGGATTCAAAGAGGACGACTTTTATTGATGTGCCTGTTTATTTTATACATTTTGTGAGTACATATATAGCGTGTGTTGCTCTTATTAAAGTTTAGCTCTACACTTGAATCGTGTCCTGCGCTTCTCTCCTTTCTTTTATTAATATAATTTGAAACACATTTCCCAAATTTTGAGTTGCAAAATTACAGCATTTTTTCCAGTGAGATATTAGTTTCACAAAGCCATTTATTTTATCTAGACCTAACTGATGTACTCTAATTTTCTATTTTGTCTAATTTATCATGGAACTTGTCTCAGCAAATGCTGTTTTATTCTACTTCCTCTGAGAAGGTACAGTGCATAGTGCAAACTTAACCCCTAAACAATGTTGATGTATCCTGTACATTGCCCATCACAGGATCCTTCAATGCTTTTACTAGTGCAGGTTTCCTGCGAGACCCACACTCTTAAAGCCATGGGGCTACTACAAACAGGCCATTGTTAAAGGGACAGTATAATCCAATTTTCATATAACTGCATGTGATAGACACCACTATAAAGAATAATATGCACATATACTAATATAAAAATCCAGTATAAAATTGTTTAAAAACTTACTTAGAAGCTCCCAGTTTAGTTCTGTTAAAAAGGTTAGCTGGAACACCCAGTGAAAGCAAAAAGAGCAGACCCTCCCCCCTCCCCCTTCCTCTGCATATGAAAAGACCCTTTACACAAAAAGGACCAAGCTGGAGAAGGTATACATCAATATACTTCTAAAACTTTGGGGCTTGGTTAGGAGTCTGAAAATCAGCGCAATGTTATTTAAAAAGAACTAAAAAAAACTATACTTTAAAAAAAAACAAAAAAACAACTGTATGGGCTATATAAATGGATCATCTACAAAACATTTATGCACATAAAAATCTAGTGTATAATTTCCCTTTAAGGGGTTAAGCATTCTACAATTTTACTGATCCAGTTATATGCTACACATTGACTGCTTAATTAGTGCAGGAGATCCAAATGTAGCTCTAACAGGATAAAGCAGATGAGATAATCAAACTCTTCTAGCGTGTACAATAATTGCAAGACTTTGTTTAAAATTGCTTTTCAGGGGTTATATACTGTATATATAAATATATATATATATATAAGCAACAATAACAAAGAAAGAAAAAATGGCACATAATAGTGACATTCAAAAAAGACTGGGAATACAGCACTCTTTTAAAAAACAGACGAAAACCCTTGTAGAATTTTACTATAAAAAAAATGGTTTTATTGTGTGGCCAGCAGGTCCGGACCAGTCCAGATCTACCTAGGCAGTGGCATAAATAGTACAAACCATAAGCAAAATATAATAACAAGTGGTCAAACCTTCAATCAAAACGAATAGTTTCACCAGTGGGCCGGCCCAAGTGATACCCATGCAGGATGTAGCTAAGAAAAGTTTGTTTAACATGTGAAGCAATTAGCAAATAGCTAGACACAGTGCTGCAGGTGGAAGGGATGCTCTCTGGTGTACATCAGACCTAATAAAGGTTTTAGTAAAAACTGAGACAACCATAAAATAAGCAGCTTTCATTCCAGAATACAGTACTTGTCATACAAGTAATGACAGTAGTGTGCAGAATTAGCTCAAAGCATGACAAGATAGAGTAAAACATCACAAAATAAAGCAATCAACATGTAATACTAGTCAGGTAGGCATTAAGATGTATTAGTAGTAATATCCTTTAAGAGGCTATAGATGTTTCACAGTCCTCCAGACTGATACCAAGGTAGCTGGTACAAAGTCCCCAGGATTGATAATGCACTACTCAGTTAGGTGCCCAACAGCAGATATTAGAGCAGGTCGTCGTCATAAGAGCAATTACAAGCAGTATGCGGTTGTAAGCTTGTAGCAGGTAAAGCAGGTGAAAGTAAGCAAAGTCACTCAAGCAAGAACTAGAGCATGTATGTTGCGAGAGGTCAGGTTAATGCAGCGTAAAGTAGCAGGCAAGACAAAAGCAAATATATCAAGCTGGAAAAGAAAGGGTACAGGAGGATACTAGCTTATTTTAATAGTACCCCTCTGTCAACTGCACCCTTTCAAAGCAGCCTCAGTTTACCCGCAGCCTTGTCGGAACTCCAAATCACCTTTGGGACCTCTCTCCAATAATTTCTTTGCTTAGAGCAATCAACGATCATCAGTTGTCCTCCAGGTAGTATCAGCTTTACCTCAGAAGCGTGCTTGTGTGATCTCCATATGCACGCTGTCACACCAGTTAGTCTCCTGCTCTGTTTCACTGTAGCGCGACCAGATTCAACAGTAAGCTCCACCAAACAGCATGGACATCACGTGGGACGGCTAACAAAACACCGACACGTGTTTCACCCCTACGTCATCAGAAGAGATGGGGCTTCATCAGGGCATGTTCTTTTGCACGTCATACGTGCTTTTTTATAGAGAGATTCGGATAACGCCCATAGTAGGAGGTGAAAAAATAATAAGCACATACGAAAAAGTGACAAAATTAAAAATTGTTGTTATACAGCATATACATATATACAATTATCGTTCTGCATGTTACTATAAACCAAATACGCTGGAGGCTAGGTTAATAAAAACTACTTATTGAATGATCAGATGCGAAGGATCAAAAATTAAGGGGTCACGCGAGAGCTAGAGAAAGCTTCCCATTTAAAGCTTCTCATTTAGACCACCTTGACCCATTGGGAAAGATTATAAATCCACCTGCATTCTTTTTGCAGGAGGATTTTATCGTTATTCCCCCTCTACCATTGGTAATTCCCTTGTCAATGCCTGTCACCCTCATACAGTCAGGTAAACTGTTATGATAAATTTCAAAGTGTCTGGCTACACTGCTAGTTTGTATTCTGTTTTTAATGTCGTCCCTGTGTTCCAGGATTCTATCTCTTCTGATGACGTAGGGGTGAAACACGTGTCAGTGTTTTGTTAGCCGTCCCACGTGATGTCCATGCTGTTTGGTGGAGCTTACTGTTGAATCTGGTCACGCTACAGTGAAACAGAGCAGGAGACTAACTGGTGTGACAGCGTGCATATGGAGATCACAAGAGCACGCTGCTGAGGTAAAGCAGATACTACCTGAAGGACAACTGATGATCGTTGATTGCTCTAAGCAAAGAAATTATTGGAGAGAGGTCCCAAAGGCGATTTGAAGTTCCGACAAGGCTGCGGGTAAACTGAGGCTGCTTTGAAAGGGTGCAGTTGACAGAGGGGTACTATTAAAATGAGCTAGTATCCTCCTGTACCCTTTCTTTTCCAGCTTGATATATTTGCTTTTGTCTTGCCTGCTACTTTACGCTGCATTAACCTGACCTCTCGCTACATACATGCTCTAGTTCTTGCTTGAGTGACTTTGCTTATTTCACCTGCTTTACCTGCTACCAGCTTACAACCGCATACCGCTTGTAATTGCTCTTATGACGACGACCTGCTCTAATATCTGCTGTTGAGCACCTAACTGAGTAGTGCATTATCAATCCTGGGGACTTTGTACCAGCTACCTTGGTATCAGTCTGGAGGACTGTGAAACATCTATAGCCTCTTAAAGGATATTACTACTAATACATCTTAATGCCTACCTGACTAGTATTACATGTTGATTGCTTTATTTTGTGATGTTTTACTCTATCTTGTCATGCTTTGAGCTAATTCTGCACACTACTGTCATTACTTGTATGACAAGTACTGTATTCTGGAATGAAAGCTGCTTATTTTATGGTTGTCTCAGTTTTTACTAAAACCTTTATTAGGTCTGATGTACACCAGAGAGCATCCCTTCCACCTGCAGCACTGTGTCTAGCTATTTGCTAATTGCTTCACATGTTAAACAAACTTTTCTTAGCTACATCCTGCATAGGTATCACTTGGGCCGGCCCACTGGTGAAACTATTCGTTTTGATTGAAGGTTTAACCACTTGTTATTATATTTTGCTTATGGTTTGTACTATTTATGCCACTGCCTAGGTAGATCTGGACTGGTCCGGACCTGCTGGCCACACAATAAAACCATTTTTTTTATAGTAAAATTCTACAAGGGTTTTCGTCTGTTTTTTAAAAGAGTGCTGTATTCCCAGTCTTTTTTGAATGTCACTATTATGTGCCATTTTTTCTTTCTTTGTTATTGTTACTTATAATAACTGAATGGGTCTGCACCAACAGTATTTATTATAATACGTATAGGAAGATTGCTTTCTAATTTTGAGAAAGAAGTGTTTGAGTACTCTCTTCACTTCAACACTTGGTCTCCCTGCTATTTTTTCCATCCACCCACTTTATATTTAATATATATATATATATATATATATATATATATATATATATATATATATATATATATATATATATACAGTATATATATGACTTTAAAGAGCTAGAATTGTGTACACATATATAGTATATAGGCATTATTAACCCCTCATGCCGGGGGCAAGCGTTTACGATCAGAACAAAGTTTTCCTGTAAACACTTGCTTGAAAAACAAAATCATACGATTGTAGATGTGATGATATGATTTCAAGCCCGGGATTGGATCATGAGTGACTGCCTACAGTGCTAGGCACGCCCCCAGTCAGATTTCCCATTGACTAAAGGAGGAGGATGCAGGATGCCTAGAAATGCACCCTAATAGCATTAAAGCCCAGCGCTGTTAAGGCGTCATGTATACAAAATAAATGCTTTGAAAACATTTCCAACTTTTTTTTATAATAAAAATTGCAATATTTTGCTCTAGAAACATACATCTTGAAAAGTCTTTTGACTTTGCTTCTAGCCTATATTATAATTTTTCATTATAAACTAGGCTTGTGTATTCAGATTTTTTGTTAGGATCCGAATGTGGAAGCAAGCGCTATTTGCCTTTTTTTAGAGCCAGATTGATTCGGGTGAAAGGTCAATAAGTTAAGATCTGGATTTGCACAGATCTTAAAGTGGTGATCTTGCACCAGAATCAATACAGTTCTGAAAAGCACTGAAAGACAGCTCCAGGACACGAAGGAACATAGGGTATGGGGTCCTTTGACCTTTGGGAGGAGTTAGTCCCATATTTAGTGGAGTGGGATGGGTCTCAGGAGAAGGCTACATAAGGCAAGTGTGGGGGCGGCCATATTAAGAAAATAATTTCATAGGCAGCAAAAAGTTTTTCAGGTCTTTTGGATCTGTCGTTGCTGAGATGCTGTACCTGCCCTGCAGCTGGAGCCCCTAAGGTAATTGCTTGTTCCTTCTAGTTGTGGAGGTCCAAGCACATTAGGGGTTTATCCCCTCCTTTAAGATATTGGAGCCAGGGGAACTTATCATAAACTATTCATTTTGGGATTTAGTTTGGGTTTTGTTTATGCATCAAAGATTTTTACTCTTCTACATAGGAGAGTAGTATAGCGGGCTGGTTTTACCCCTCACAGGCATAGGGGTTAATATACATACAGCTGTTTGTTGCCTTCCAGATAAGGAGGTAATTTTTTAAAAAAATTGATAGCGCTACCCCTTTTAATTTTTACAGCACTATCACTTTTAATTTTTACTTACAAGTGAGGTTACTATCGGCAATAGTGGAGGGGGAGAGCTCTTTACCTCAGTTGTATGTTTTAGGATCAGGTCTGGGTCCATCGGAGGCACTGCAGCATCAGCCTTTGTGGCTCTAGAGAGGCCATTCTTTTCTTTCCAATGCATATCTGTTGGGTTGCATCCTGAGAGCGGTAAGTTTTTTTTTTTTTACTTTGCAGTTTCACTGTATCCCCACGTGGTAGAGGCAGTCCGGGGGAAAAAGACCACGGGTGGTGATTTGTCATAGGAAGTTTCTTTGGGCTGAGACCTATGATTGATGGAAGCAGGTAGCTGAGCAAACTAAGGTGGGGTGTATTATAGATGCGCTGCCTATATGGAGCTACAGCACCTTTGCAAATGTGGGGTCGGCAAAAGCTCCTTTATTTCCTGCAGTTCCGTTTAACAATTGCGGAGTATAGTAAAATTCCTTGCTCCTTAGAAAGTTCGGAGTATGTCCTGAATTTAGTGTTTGTTACCGGCACTTTGGGTTTATGTCCCTTACATTTTCATGTGTTATAATGCCTCTTCTCTGTCATTGAAGTGATAATATGGCACCTTTTATGTTTGTTGCTGCTCCTATACTTAGGCATCCTTCAGAATCCTGCAGTTCCGTTTAACAATTGCGGAGTATAGTAAAATTCCTTGCTCCTTAGAAAGTTCGGAGTATGTCCTGAATTTAGTGTTTGTAACCTGCACTTTGGGTTTATGTCCCTTACATTTTCATGTGTTATAATGCCTCTTCTCTGTCATTGCAGTGATAATATGGCACCTTTTATGTTTGTTGCTGCTCCTATACTTAGGCATCCTTCAGAATCCTGGAACACAGGGACGACATTAAAAACAGAATACAAACTAGCAGTGTAGCCAGACACTTTGAAATTTATCATAACAGTTTACCTGACTGTATGAGGGTGACAGGCATTGACAAGGGAATTACCAATGGTAGAGGGGGGAATAACGATAAAATCCTCCTGCAAAAAGAATGCAGGTGGATTTATAATCTTTCTACCATTGGTCAAGGTGGTCTAAATGAGAAGCTTGATATGGGAAGCTTTCTCTAGCTCTCGCGTGACCCCTTAATTTTTGATCCTTCGCATCTGATCGTTCAATAAGTAGTTTTTATTAACCTAACCTCCAGCGTATTTGGTTTATAGTAACATGCAGAACGATAATTGTATATATGTATATGCTGTATAACAACAATTTTTAATTTTGTCACTTTTTCGTATGTGCTTATTATTTTTTCACCTCCTACTATGGGCGTTATCCGAATCTCTCTATAAAAAAGCACGTATGACGTGCAAAAGAACATGCCCTGATGAAGCCCCATCTCTTCTGATGACGTAGGGGTGAAACACGTGTCAGTGTTTTGTTAGCCGTCCCACGTGATGTCCATGCTGTTTGGTGGAGCTTACTGTTGAATCTGGTCGCGCTACAGTGAAACAGAGCAGGAGACTAACTGGTGTGACAGCGTGCATATGGAGATCACACAAGCACGCTGCTGAGGTAAAGTAGATACTACCTCGAGGACAACTGATGATCGTTGATTGCTCTAAGCAAAGAAATTATTGGAGAGAGGTCCCAAAGTTGATTTGGAGTTCCGACAAGGCTGCGGGTAAACTGAGGCTGCTTTGAAAGGGTGCAGTTGACAGAGGGGTACTATTAAAATAAGCTAGTATCCTCCTGTACCCTTTCTTTTCCAGCTTGATATATTTGCTTTTGTCTTGCCTGCTACTTTAAGCTGCATTAACCTGACCTCTCGCTACATACATGCTCTAGTTCTTGCTTGAGTGACTTTGCTTACTTTCACCTGCTTTACCTGCTACCAGCTTACAACCGCATACCGCTTGTAATTGCTCTTATGACGACGACCTGCTCTAATATCTGCTGTTGGACACCTAACTGAGTAGTGCATTATCAATCCTGGGGACTTTGTACCAGCTACATTGGTATCAGTCTGGAGGACTGTGAAACATCTATAGCCTCTTAAAGGATATTACTACTAATACATCCTAATGCCTACCTGACTAGTATTACATGTTGATTGCTTTATTTTGTGCTGTTTTACTCTATCTTGTCATGCTTTGAGCTAATTCTGCACACTACTGTCATTACTTGTATGACAAGTACTGTATTCTGGAATGAAAGCTGCTTATTTTATGGTTGTCTCAGTTTTTACTAAAACCTTTATTAGGTCTGATGTACACCAGAGAGCATCCCTTCCACCTGCAGCACTGTGTCTAGCTATTTGCTAATTGCTTCACATGTTAAACAAACTTTTCTTAGCTACATCCTGCATGGGTATCACTTGGGCCGGCCCATTGGTGAAACTATTCGTTTTGATTGAAGGTTTAACCACTTGTTATTATATTTTGCTTATGGTTTGTACTATTTATGCCACTGCCTAGGTAGATCTGGACTGGTCCGGACCTGCTGGCTGCACAATAAAACCATTTTTTTTATAGTAAAATTCTACAAGTGTTTTTGTCTGTTTTTTAAAAGAGTGCTGTATTCCCAGTCTTTTTTGAATGTCACTATTATGTGCCATTTTTTCTTTCTTTGTTATTGTTGCTTATAATAACTGAATGGGTCTGCACCAACAGTATTTATTATAATACGTATAGGAAGATTGCTTTCTAATTTTGAGAAAGAAGTGTTTGAGTACTCTCTTCACTTCAACACTTGGTCTCCCTGCTATATATATATATATATATATATATATATATATATATATATATATATATATATATATATATATATATATATATATATATATATATATATATATATATATACAGTATATATATGACTTTAAAGAGCTAGAATCATGTACATATATGTAGTATATAGGCATTTTTAACCCCCTCATGCCGGGGGCAAGCGTTTACGATCAGAACAAAGTTTTCCTGTAAACACTTGCTTGAAAAACAAAATCATACCATTGTAGATGCGATGATATGATTTCAAGCCCGGGATTGGATCATGAGTGACTGCCTACAGTGCTAGGCACGCCCCCCAGTCAGATTCCCCATTGACTAAAGGAGGAGGATGCAGGATGCCTAAAAATGCACCTTAATAGCATTAAAGCCCAGCGCTGTTAAGGCGTCATGTATACAAAATAAATGCTTTGAAAACATTTCCAACTTTTTTTTTTTTTTGCAAAGCTTTATTTATATAAATCAAATATGACATTACAGGAGCACTGGGCATTTGACACAGAGATCAGGTACAATATTTCAAGCTGTTGGACAATGTTTAAAAGTCTATGTATTATTATCTTTTAAGGCAGAGACCTCATGCAGTTAAATGGCCGCCGAAATCTCTTGTAATGATGTGTTGTCTTCACCCGATTCTCTTTGGGGGGCTGGACAAGCTCCTGCAATTCGTTTCAACCTTGCAGATTTTTTTTTTTTTTTTAAGTCTTTACATTTCTCATTGAAGTTCAAAACATTGACTCTGGTGAATAAATATAACTTTAACAATAACCGTGATTAAAGTTTGGTTCCTACACAGGTAGGCTGTTAGTTTAGAGAATTGTCCATAAGGGGGGGGGGGGGTAGGAGGACTTAAGGAGAGGAGGAGGGGGGCTAGGATGGGGGGGGAAAGGGTACATCTTGTTGGAGAGGGGAAAGGGGAGAGAGAGTGGGGATGATGAGGGAAGGATGGGAGATGGGGGAGGCAGGGGGGAATGGAAAGGTCTTGTGGACTGCCGCGAATGAGGGCGACCAACACTTAAGGTTTAGATATGTGTCCCTATGGTTGAAGTGTGAGAAGGGGGAATTTTGTTCAGATTGGAGTGTCTATCCACGTTAGGTTCATGTATTCGTGAAAGTCGGGTCTCCCTGTCTTAATGTAGTGGTATCTTTCTAGCTGTAGGGATGTTGTGACAAGGTTTTCCCATTCTAGTTTGGTGGGTATTGACTGAGTCTTCCATTTCTTGGGAATCAAAGCTTTAGCTCCATTTATCATAATGATATATAGGGATCTATCATATTGATGGTTAAATTCCGGGAGGTCTAGGTAGAGAAGGGATGATGCTGATGGCTAGGTAGAGATTTGGAGTTTCCTGTTAATTTCAGTAAACACCTCATTCCAGTAGTTCCTTATTTTGGGGCAGTCCCACCATATGTGTAACATGGTGCCCTCTGCCCCACAACCTCTCCAGCATTTCCCTGTTGTATTGGGGTAAATCTTTTTGAGTCTATAGGGGGTTAGGTACCACCTGCTCAGGAATTTGTATTGGACTTCTTGGGTTCTGGCCGATATTGAGCATTTTTTTGTTATATCAAAGGCTCTGTACCATGTTTTGGGGTCGTATTCCTGACCCAATTCCCTGTGCCACCCCTGTGTGAACACTGGGAGGACATTGGAACCCCCGTTTTGTATTATTTCATAAAGAAGGGAGATCAGGTGCTTAGTTGGAGTGGTTAGGGTGCAAAGATTCTCGAAGGGTGTAAGTGATCTGAATAGTAAGGATTTATGCCTATGCGTTGATACATAGTGTGAGAGCTGTGCGCAGTGAAACCAAGATGCGAATAGGACTGGGTCCCAGTCTCTAAGGTCCGGTTGAGATTTAAGTTTCTTTTTGGATAGGGCGTTATTTATCAACAATTTGTTTAGGGGTGGGTTCTCCCCGTCCTGTCTCGCAGAGACTGATGTCGGAGTCGAGATATGGGTTTGAGTGGCTGTTATCTTGTCCCATACCATCATAGTTTCTTTAAGAAGAGGATATTGTTGTAGTTGTGGGGGGCGGTGTTTATGCGGGATCCACGCCAAGGATCCCACATTGGAGTATTGGAGTATATCTGAGTCTAGTCTTATCCACGCTTTGTGGGTGAGGTTTTGGCACCACTCTACTATGTGTTGAAATGAAATAGCTTGACTGTAGGCAGGTAAATTAGGGAGGCCCGTTCCCCCCTGTGATCTGGGGCGATACAAGGTGTTCCTATTTATTCTGGGTTTGATACCCTGCCAAACATAGTCTTCCATAGCTTTTTGAATGTGATGGATGTATGGGGTATTTGGTGAAAGTGGGATAGTTTGTAGGATGTAAAGAATACGGGGCAAAACATTCATTTTAACAATGTTAATTCTACCTATCCATGAGAAGGATTTTTTCCTCCATCTCGAGAGATCTGTAATTATTTCTTCCTTAATTTTTTTGTAGTTTGCCTCTATGGTATCGGACAGAGTCGGATTAATAATGATCCCTAGATACTTGAGTTCCTTGTTTACTATTCTAAGAGGGCAGTCTTTGGCTATAAGGTTGATGTCTTTTGATTCATTGATGTTAAGAAGTTCGGATTTATTGAGGTTTAGATGAAAGTTGGAGACAGCTCCATATTGTTCCATTTGCCTCAACACTTCAGGCAGTGAGTGTAGTGTGTTTGTAAGTGTAATTAGTATGTCATCCGCGTACATAGCTAGTTTATACTCTATGTTATGCACTGTGATACCTGAGATAGCAGGGTTCGTCCTAATTTTACTGGCTAGGGGCTCTATTGAAATGGCAAACAGGACGGGGGAAAGCGGGCACCCCTGCCTGGTCCCATTCGAAATTGGGAATGGGTCTGATAATACTCCGTTCACATATACTTTGGCGTTTGGGGTGCAGTACAAGGAGGAGATCCAATTCATAAGGCCAAGGCCAAAATTCATTTTCTGAAGAGTGGAAAGCATGAATGACCAATTAACTCTGTCAAACGCCTTCTCTGTGTCTGTTGAAAGGAGAGTGAGAGGAACAGATGTTATTTTGGCATGTGAGATCAGCTGGATAACTTTAAGCGTGTTATCTCTTGCTTCTCTGTGTGGGATGAATCCCGTCTGATCTGTTGAGATCAGTTGTGGTAGGAATTTATTAATTCTGTTTGCTAGGAGTTTGGCCAGGATTTTGATATCAGAGTTTAGCAATGAGATAGGGCGAAAGTTTTCTGGTTTTGTAGGGGTTTTGCCACGTTTGGGTAGTACTACTATGTGTGCTTCCAGCATGGAGTCAGGCAGAGACCCCGCCTCCTGAGTTGCATTAAAGATGTCCTGTAAGTGAGGGGCCAATGTGTGGGCGAATTTTTTATAGTATTTGGCGTTTAGGCCATCTGGACCGGGGCTTTTACCTGATGGTAGGTTATTTATAGTTTGTAAGATTTTAGTTATAGTGAAAGGCTCGTCTAGTGAGGCCCTATCTTCCTCCGAAAGAGATGGTAACTCCACTCTAGCCAAGTAATCCCGTATCTGGGATTTATCTTCTCTAGTTCTATCCAGTCGGTTTAATGGAGTAGTCCCTTCTTTCTGTGGTTATTGTGCTCCAGTTACATTGTGTCGTCCGCAGCTGATTCCTCCGCAGTGGCGGGTGGATTCTGCAGGTGCTCCAACGCCGGGGGAAGCTTGATTGACAGATTGAGGGAGTTGTTAAAAGATATTCTCTTCCCCAACAGGAAATGGCAAAGAGTCCCAGCAAAGCTGGTCACATGATCCCTCCTAGGCTCCGCCCACCCCAGTCATTCGACCGACGGACAGGAGGAAATATATATAGGAGAAACCATATGATACCGTGGTGACTGTAGTTAGAGAAAATAATTCATCAGACCTGATTAAAAAACCAGGGCGGGCCGTGGACCGGACACACCGCTGGAGAAAGTAATTTATCAGGTAAGCAGAAATTCTGTTTTCTCCAACATTGGTGTGTCCGGTCCACAGCGTCATCCATACTTGTGGGAACCAATACCAAAGCTTTAGGACACGGATGAAGGGAGGGAGCAAATCAGGTCACCTAAATGGAAGGCACCACGGCTTGCAAAACCTTTCTCCCAAAAATAGCCTCCGAAGAAGCAAAAGTATCAAATTTGTAAAATTTGGCAAAAGTGTGCAGTGAAGACCAAGTCGCTGCCTTACATATCTGGTCAACAGAAGCCTCGTTCTTGAAGGCCCATGTGGAAGCCACAGCCCTAGTGGAGTGAGCTGTGATTCTTTCAGGAGGCTGCCGTCAGGCAGTCTCATAAGCCAATCGGATAATGCTTTTAAGCCAAAAAGGAAAGAGAGGTAGAAGTCGCTTTTTGACCTCTCCTTTTACCAGAATAAACAACAAAAAAGGAAGATGTTTGTCTGAAATCTTTAGTAGCCTCTAAATAGAATTTTAGAGCACGGACTACGTCCAAATTGTGTAACAAACGTTCCTTCTTTGAAACTGGATTCAGACACAAAGAAGGTACAACTATCTCCTGGTTAATATTTTTGTTGGAAACAACTTTCGGAAGAAAACCAGGCTTAGTATGCAAAACCACCTTATCTGCATGGAACACCAGATAGGGTGGAGAACACTGCAAAGTAGATAACTCTGAAACTCTTCTTGCAGAAGAAATTGCAACCAAAAACAAAACTTTCCAAGATAATAACTTAATATCTACGGAATGTAAGGGTTCAAACGGAACCCCTTGAAGAACTGAAAGAACTAGATTTAGACTCCAGGGAGGAGTCAAAGGTCTGTAAACAGGCTTGATCCTAACCAGAGCCTGAACAAATGCTTGAACATCTGGCACAGCTGCCAGTCTTTTGTGAAGTAAAACAGATAAAGCAGAGATCTGTCCCTTCAGAGAACTTGCAGATAATCCTTTCTCCAAACCTTCTTGTGGAAAGGATAGAATCTTAGGAATTTTTGTCTTGTTCCATGGGAATCCTTTAGATTCACACCAACAGATATATTTTTTCCATATTTTATGGTAAATGTTTCTAGTTACAGGCTTTCTAGCCTGAATCAGAGTATCTATTACAGAATCTGAAAACCCACGCTTTGATAAAATCAAGCGTTCAATCTCCAAGCCGTCAGTTGGAGGGAAACCAGATTCGAATGTTCGAATGGACCCTGAACAAGAAGGTCCTGTCTCAAAGGTAGCTTCCATGGTGGAGCCGATGACATATTCACAAGGTCTGCATACCAAGTCCTGCGTGGCCACGCAGGAGCTATCAAGATCACCGAGGCCCTCTCCTGATTGATCCTGGCTACCAGCCTGGGGATGAGAGGAAACGGTGGGAATACATAAGCTAGGTTGAAGGTCCAAGGTGCTACTAGTGCATCTACTAGAGTCGCCTTGGGATCCCTGGATCTGGACCCGTAACAAGGAACCTTGAAGTTCTGACGAGACGCCATCAGATCCATGTCTGGAATGCCCCATAATTGAATTATTTGGGCAAAGATTTCCGGATGGAGTTCCCACTCCCCCGGATGGAATGTCTGACGACTCAGAAAATCCGCTTCCCAATTTTCCACTCCTGGGATGTGGATCGCAGACAAGTGGCAGGAGTGATCCTCCGCCCATTGAATTATCTTGGTCACTTCTTTCATCGCCAGGGAACTCCTTGTTCCCCCTGATGATTTATATATGCAACGGTCGTCATGTTGTCTGACTGAAACCTTATGAATTTGGCCTTTGCTAGTTGAGGCCAAGCTCTGAGAGCATTGAATATCGCTCTCAGTTCCAGAATGTTTATCGGGAGAAGAGACTCTTCCCGAGACCATAGACCCTGAGCTTTCAGGGATTCCCAGACCGCGCCCCAGCCCACTAGGCTGGCATCGGTCGTGACAATGACCCACTCTGGTCCACTGAGCGGAACACTGTGGTGGTATTATTTTTTGTGGCAACTATGCATGTGGGGAATCCCCACCTATAAGCGATACCTTTTTCCCTCAGGACTGCTGTGATAAATTTCAGCTCCTTTCTTTTTTGTAGAGTAGCCGGGCATATATCCGAGTATATTTGAGTTTCTATCCCCGCATGTGTGAGGGGCGATGCATTCCTTGCCCCCTTGAGAAGTTTTACTATCACATCTCTCGGTGGTGCTTTGGCTGGTGGTCTTGGTCGCAGGGCACGGTGGGCTCGCTCGATAGGGACCTCCGGTGCAGATGGCGTGTTTTTCGCTGTCCGAAAGAGGCTTTGTAGATGCCCCTGCAGAGCGTCAGGGGGGATTGATTCAGGAATCCCTCGGATCCGCAGGTTGTTCCTGCGGCTCCTGTTTTCCAAATCTTCCATTCTCTCCATTAGGTTATGTAACATATCTGCATGGATTTGAGTGTTATCAGATTGAGATCGTAGTTCTGACTGCTGACTTTCCTGTTTTTTTTCTATGGCGGTTACTTTGTGTTCTAGAACTGAAATGTCTCTCTTGAATTCAGTGAACATGTCCTTCACTTCTTGCATAGCCTCCCTTATATCTTCTCTAGAGGCAAAATATTTAAGGTCGCTTTTAGTGACCTGTTGAGAGGTGTCTGGGTAGCCTATAGTAGTTTGAGTTTCTGTTTCATGTCTGTGTTTAATAACTGACTTGCATATAGGCTTTGGGACAGTTTCAGCTGATTTTAGGTAGTTGCTCATGGTAGAGGATTTAAAGTCTTTATGCGTTTTGGTAAGCCTTTTGTTGGGTATTTCTGGCTGCATGGGTTCTGTGTGATTTCTGTCTCTTTGAGTCTCTTTTATTTATTTGCTTAGGTTAGCTATTCAACAAGTAGCACTATTTGGGGCTTTTTTGTTTGTGTCTCTGCTGCTAGCCTGCGAGTGTGACTGCTCTCTTAAGGGAGTTATGAAGATGCAGGTATAGTTGAGGTTCAGTGGGGTATTGATAGTGTGAGGGTATTAGCAACAGACTGCATTGCTTAGTGTCCTGGCAGTGGGGAGTCCTTCCGGATTAAAGTTAGGCCTTATGTCAGTTTTACTGCCTGCCTTTAGGAATGTTTTTACTTTTTCTTTTTGTTTGATGTGCTGATGCTTGTCTGCTATAGCTGGCTTTGCCAACTATTTACCCCTCTGCTTATTGCGCTATTGCTGCGAGGCCCCTGTATTCTTATTTTTTTTTTTTTTTTCCGAGACCTGTGGGAATACTTGTCTGTTAGCTGTTTAGGTGTGCGGCATTTACAGATCTCAGCCCCGGCGGCAAGCAGTGGTGTTCAGTGGTGGCCGGTCCGGCCGTGTGAGAGGTCGGGTGGAGGAGTGTCGGAAAGGGCTCACCTGCCGGAGACGTTCCGGTTTCTGTTCAGCTATCCTCCCGTTTGGCGCTCAGTGTGCACTGGAGTTCCCCCTGAGGACTTGTACTCAGGTACAGTACCGGCTTGATCGATTAGCGCTCTAAGAGATGGGTCTGCAGGGGTTTTGATTAGCTATCTCCCGGTTCCTCTAGTTCCGAGTCGGCGTTAGAGAGTTCTTAATCAGTTTAGTGCTGCGGCTTGTCTCGGCGCCTGTGAGTGATTAGGCCTTGGTGCGCCGGTGGGTCTTTTATGCGCCGTCTTTGCTGCCTGTTAGCTTTCACTTCAAGAGGCTCTCCCAAGGTGATTACGGGTAACTCAGTGATAATTACGGCTGTAAATTAGGTATATGTGCACTCAGTTATGGTCGGCAAGTTAACTAGGGCATCAGAGCTATTCTTTCAAGCGGCCATATTCCTGTGCGGCCAAGCTCCGCCCCCCTTCCAACTTTTTTTTATAATAAAAATTGCAATATTTTGCTCTAGAAACATACATCTTGAAAAGTCTTTTGACTTTGCTTCTAGCCTATATTATAATTTTTCATTATAAACTAGGCTTGTGTATTCAGATTTTTTGTTAGGATCCGAATGTGGAAGCAAGCGCTATTTGCCTTTTTTTAGAGCCAGATTGATTCTGGTGAAAGGTTTGCACAGATCTTAAGGTGGCGATCTTGCACCAGAATCAATACAGTTCTGAAAAGCACTGAAAGACAGCCCCAGGACACGAAGGAACGTAGGGTATGGGGTCCTTTGACCTCTGGGAGGAGTTAGGCCCATATTTAGTGGAGTGGGATGGGTCTCAGGAGAAGGCTACATAAGGCAAGTGTGGGGGTGGCCATATTAAGAAAATAACTTCATAGGCAGCAAAAAGTTTTTCAGGTCTTTTGGATCTGTCGTTGCTGAGATACTGTACCTGCCCTGCAGCTGGAGCCCCTAAGGTAATTGCTTGTTCCTTCTAGTTGTGGAGGTCCAAGCATATTAGGGGTTTATCCCCCTCCTTTAAGATATTGGAGCCAGGGGAACTTATCATAAACTATTCATTTTAGGATTTAGTATGGGTTTTGTTTATGCATCGAAGATTTTTACTCTTCTGCATAGGAGTATAGGAGTATAGCGGGCTGGTTTTACCCCTCACAGGCATAGGGGTTAATATACATACAGCTGTTTGTTGCCTTCCAGATAAGGAGGTAATTTTTTAAAAAAAATTGATAGCGCTACCCCTTTTAATTTTTACAGCACTATCACTTTTAATTTTTACTTACAAGTGAGGTTACTATCGGCAATAGTGGAGGGGGAGAGCTCTTTATCTCAGTTGTATGTTTTAGGATCTGGTCTGGGTCCATCTGAGGCACTGCAGCGTCAGCCTTTGTGGCTCTAGAGAGGCCGTTCTTTTCTTTCCAACGCATATCTGTTGGGTTGCATCCTGAGAGCGGTAAGTTTTTTTTTTTTTACTTTGCAGTTTCACTGTGTCCCCACGTGGTAGAGGCAGTCCGGGGGAAAAAGACCACGGGTGGTGATTTGTCATAGGAAGTTTCTTTGGGCTGAGACCTATGATTGATGGAAGCAGGTAGCTGAGCAAACTAAGGTGGGGTGTATTATAGATGCCTATATGGAGCTACAGCACCTTTGCAAATGTGGGGTCGGCAACAGCTCCTTTATTTCCTGCAGTTCCGTTTAACAATTGCGGAGTATAGTAAAATTCCTTGCTCCTTAGAAAGTTCGGAGTATGTCCTGAATTTAGTGTTTGTTACCGGCACTTTGGGTTTATGTCCCTTACATTTTCATGTGTTATAATGCCTCTTCTCTGTCATTGCAGTGATAATATGGCACCTTTTATGTTTGTTAGGCATCTGGGTATGCATAGTGAGGGGAATTTCTTTACACTGGGTATAGTAGGGTAATATTTTCCTGAATATAATGGGAATCTTTCAAATTCACCTTAATGAAGTTCTTTGTTTATATTTTATGATTGTCGCTAAGGGGAGGCCCTATGTGTGATACGGCGATGGCGGGGTTAACTTTCCCGCCGATGGTCTTTTGACACAATCTCGCTTTTTTCTATTTCAGTGGCAAGTCAAGGGCCTAATATTGTTTTCTGTTTACATAGGGGGTTTGTGTTTTTCTCTCCTCAGGGACAAGTTTGGTTCCTTAGGGGATATACATATTATATATATATATATATATATATATATATATATATATATATATATATATATATATATATATATATATTTATATATCCTATAATATAGAAGGCCAAGTGTGTTTGTCCGAAGCTGTCATGCACAGTAGAGACAGCACAAGGACAAACACACCTGGCCTTACCTGACATGCTGTTTGCGGCTAAAGTGGGCATGGCCGGGCGGGGGCATGGGCGTGACCGGGCATGGGCGTGACTGGCATGGCCAGACAGGAGCATGAGCATGGCTGGGCGTGGCCGGGTATGGTCAGGGGCATGGCCGGGTGTGGCGGGGGGCATGGCTGGGCACGGTCGGCGCGAGAGAGAGGGGAGAGAAATAGAAAGAGAGGGGGAGAGACAAAAAGAGATAGGAAAGAGTTAAAGAGAGGGGGAAGAGCAGAAGAGAGGGGAAAGTGCAGAAGAGAGGGGGGAGAGAGAGCAAAATAGAGGGAAAAGAGAGGTTAAAGAGCAAAATAGAGGGAAGAGAGAGAAAAAGAGAGGGGGAGAGAGAGCAAAAGAGAGGGGGGAGAGAGAGCAATAGAGAGGGGGAGAGAGAAAAAAGAGAGAGCAAAAGAGAGGGGGGAGAGAGAGCAATAGAGAGGGGGGAGAAAGAGCAATAGAGAGGGGGGAGAGAGCAAAAGAGAAGGATGGAGAGAGAGAGAGAGCAAAAGAGCGGGATGGAGAGAGAGAGAGCAAAAGAGGAGGGAGAGAGTGCAAAAGAGGGGGGGAGAGAGCGCAAAAGAGAGGGCGGAGAGAGAGAGCGCAAAAGGGAGGGGGAGAGAGAGCACAAAAGGGAGGGGGAGAGAGAGAGTGCAAAAGGGAGGGGGAGAAAAAGAGTGCAGAAGAGAGGGGGAGAGAGAGAGTGCAAAAGAGAGGGGGAGAGAGAGTGTGCAAAATAGAGGGGGAGAGAGCACAAAAGAGAGAGAGAGCGCAAAAGAGAGGGGGGAGAGAGAGCGTAAATGAGAGGGGGGAGAGAGAGTGAAAATGAGAGGGGGAGAGAGAGCAAAAGAGAGGGGGGAGAGAAAGCAAAAGTGAGGGGGGAGAGAGAGAGCAAAAGAGAGGTGGAGCGAGAGAGAGCGAGAAAGAGAGGGGGAGAGAGCACTAAAGAGTATACCACCTAGATTTATAGTGCTGCGGAATCTGTTGGTGCTTTATAAATACCTGGTAATAATAATACGGTATGAAATAAATGTATGATAATTTTATATCACCCTCTTAAAAAAAAAACAAAAAAAAAAAAAACACAGATCTGCTGTTGTAGCTTCAATGATTTTACTGTTTTGAGATCACTAATATGATTATTGTCTGTAAGGTCAATATTGTATTCTCTCTGGTGAGGAGAATTCCGGGTCTGGGTCAGATCCTATTGGTAGTATTTATAATACTTTTTATCTTGATGGGACAGTTTACTCAAAGGGTTTTCCCCCATTGATTTGTTCACAATGATCCATACCAGTATTTTCATTACCCGTAAATCAAGTCAAGGCCAATATGTGTTAACACAGCTAAGAAAAGAAAAGTACACTCCCAATGGGGTATTGAAGGGATAGGGTAATACATTTTATTTTTTCCATGTTATCTCCAAGTATTGGTGATTGGTTTAAGGTAGACATGTGCGGTTCATTTCGCATTTATTCGAAAATTCGGTAAATTCGGAGATTCGGATCAATTCGAATTTCCGAATTAAAATACTTCCGAATCTACCGAATGAATCCGAAATAGCTGCCGTATCTCAGAATAAATCTGAATTAGCTCGGTAAAATTCGGCATTTCCCCATAGGAAACAATGGGGAGTTTCGGCTGAAAAAAAACCTAGCACCGCAGCCCCATTGTTTCCTATGGGGAAACACTAGGGCCTAGATTTAGAGTTGGGCGGTAGCCGTCAAAACCAGCGTTAGAGGCTCCTAACACTGGTTTTTACCGCCCGCTGGTATTTGGAGTCAGTCAGGAAAGGGTCTAACGCTCACTTTGCAGCCGCAACTTTTCCATACCGCAGATCCCCCTACGCCATTTGCGCATCCTATCTTTTCAATGGGATCTTTCTAACGCCGGTATTTAGAGTCTTGGCTGAAGTGAGCGTTAGAAATCTAACGACAAAACTCCAGCCGCAGAAAAAAGTCAGTAGTTAAGAGCTTTCTGGGCTAACGCCGGATTATAAAGCTCTTAACTACTGTGCTCTAAAGTACACTAACACCCATAAACTACCTATCTACCCCTAAACCGAGGTCCCCCCACATCGCCTCCACTCTATTAAAAATTTTTAACCCCTAATCTGCCGCTCCGTACACCGCCACCAGCTACGTTATCCCTATGTACCCCTAATCTGCTGCCCCTAACATCGCCGACCCCTATATTATATTTATTAACCCCTAATCTGCCGCCCCCGCTATCGCTGACCCCTGCATATTATTATTAACCCCTAATCTGCCGCTCCGTACACCGCCGCAACCTACATTATACCTATGTACCCCTAATCTGCTGCCCCTAACACCGCCGATCCCTATATTATATTTATTAACCCCTAATATGCTGCCCCCAACGTCGCCTCCACCTACCTACAATAATTAACCCCTAATCTGCCGACCGGATCTCACCGCTACTATAATAAATGTATTAACCCCTAAAGCTAAGTCTAATCCTAACACTAACACCCCTCTAAGTTAAATATAATTTAAATCTAACTAAATAAATTAACTCTTATCAAATAAATTAATCCTATTTAAAGCTAAATACTTACCTGTAAAATAAACCCTAATATAGCTACAATATAAATTATAATTATATTGTAGCTATTTTAGGATTAATATTTATTTTACAGGTAACTTTGTAATTATTTTAACCAGGTACAATAGCTATTAAATAGTTAATAACTATTTAATAGCTACCTAGTTAAAATAATTACAAAATTACCTGTAAAATAAATCCTAACCTAAGTTACAATTAAACCTAACACTACACTATCAATAAATTAATTAAATAAAATACCTACAATTATCTACTATTAAACCTAACACTACACTATCAATAAATTAATTAAATACAATACCTACAAATAAATACAATTAAATAAACTAACTAAAGTACAAAAAATAAAAAAGAACTGTTACAAAAAATAAAAAAATATTTACAAACATTAGAAAAATATTACAACAATTTTAAAATAATTACACCTACTCTAAGCCCCCTAATAAAATAACAAAGACCCCCAAAATAAAAAAATGCCCTACCCTATTCTAAATTTAAAAAGTTCAAAGCTCTTTTACCTTACCAGCCCTGAAAAGGGCCATTTGCGGGGCATGCCCCAAATAATTCAGCGCTTTTGCCTGTAAAAAAAAACATACAATACCCCCCCCCAATATTACAACCCACCACCCACATACCCCTAATCTAACCCAAACCCCCCTTAAATAAACCTAACACTAAGCCCCTGAAGATCTTCCTACCTTATCTTCACCATGCCAGGTTCACCGATCCGTCCACCGAAGTCTTGATCCAAGCCCAAGCGGGGGCTGAAGAGTGACGTCCATCCTCCGGCTGAAGTCTTGATCCAAGCGGGCAGAAGAGGACATCCGGACTGGCAAACATCTTCATCCAAGCCGCATCTTCTATGTTCTTCAATCCGACGACGACCCGCTGATCTTCAAGACCTCCAGCGCGGATCCATCCATCTTCACCGACGACTTCCTGACGAATGACGGTTCCTTTAAGGGACGTCATCCAAGATGGCGTCCCTCGAATTCCAATTGGCTGATAGGATTCTATCAGCCAATCGGAAATTAAGGTAGGAAAATTCTGATTGGCTGATGGAATCAGCCAATCAGATTCAAGTTCAATCCGATTGGCTGATCCAATCAGCCAATCAGATTGAGATCACATTCTCTTGGCTGTTCCGCTTGGATCAAGACTTCAGCCGGAGGATGGACGTCACTCTTCAGCCCCCGCTTGGGCTTGGATCAAGATTTCGGAGGCTTGGATCAAGACTTCGGTGGACGGATCGGTGAACCTGGCATGGTGAAGATAAGGTAGGAAGATCTTCAGGGGCTTAGTGTTAGGTTTATTTAAGGGGGTTTGGGTTAGATTAGGGGTATGTGGGTGGTGGGTTGTAAATGTTGGGGAGGTATTGTATGTTTTTTTTTACAGGCAAAAGAGCTGAATTATTTGGGGCATGCACCGCAAATGGCCCTTTTCAGGGCTGGTAAGGTAAAAGAGCTTTGAACTTTTTTAATTTAGAATGGGGTAGGGCATTTTTTTATTTGGGGGGTCTTTGTTATTTTATTAGGGGGCTTAGAGTAGGTGTAATTAGTTTAAAATTGTTGTAATATTTTTCTAATGTTTGTAAATATTTTTTTAATTTTTTGTAACTTAGTTCTTTTTTATTTTTTGTACTTTAGTTAGTTTATTTAATTGTATTTATTTGTAGGTATTGTATTTAATTAATTTATTGATAGTGTAGTGTTAGGTTTAATTGTAGATAATTGTAGGTATTTTATTTAATTAATTTATTGATAGTGTAGTGTTAGGTTTAATTGTAACTTAGGTTAGGATTTATTTTACAGGTAATTTTGTAATTATTTTAACTAGGTAGCTATTAAATAGTTATTAGATTAGGGGTTTATTGTGTAATGCAGGGGTCAGCGATAGCGGCGGCGGCAGATTAGGGGTTAATAAGTGTAAGGTTAGGGGTGTTTAGACTCGGGGTACATGTCAGGGTGTTAGGTGCAGACTTAGAAAGTGTTTCCCCATAGGAAACAATGGGGCTGCGCTAGGAGCTGAACGCTGCTTTTTTGCAGGTGTTAGGTTTTTTTTTTCAGCTCAAACTGTCCCATTGTTTCCTATGGGGGAATCGTGCACGAGCACGTTTTTGAAGCTGGCCGCGTCCGTAAGCAACGCTGGTATTGAGAGTTGCAATTGCGGTAAATATGCTATACGCTCCTTTTTTGGAGCCTAACGCAGCCCTTCTGTGAACTCTAAATACCAGCGGTATTTAAAAGGTACGGGGAAAAAAAAGCCAGCGTAGCTAACGCACCCCTTTGGCCGCAGAACTCTAAATCTAGCCGTAAGTCTGCACCTAACACCCTAACATGTACCCCAAGTCTCTAAACACCCCTAATCTAACACTTATTAACCCCTAATCTGCCGCCCCCGCTATCACTGACACCTGCATTATCTTATTAACCCCTAATCTGCTGACCGGATATCGCCGCCACTATAATAAATGTATTAACCCCTAAACCGCCGCACTCCCGCCTCGCAAACACTATAATAAATTTCATTAACCCCTAATCTGCCCCCACCCAACGTCGCTGCTATTTAACTACAAGTATTAACCCCTAATCTGCTGACCGGACATCGCCGCCACCTACATTATAGCTATTAACCCCTAATCTGCTGTCCCTAACATCGCTGACCCCTTTATTATAGTTATTAACCCATAATCTGCCCCCCCAACGTCGCCGCAATCCTAACTACAAGTATTAACCCCTAATCTGCCGACAGGACATCGCCGCCACCTACATTATAGCTATTAACCCCTAATCTGCTGTCCCTAACATCGCCGACCCCTACATTATAGTTATTAACCCCTAATCTGCCCCCCCACGTCGCCGCAATCCTAAATACAAGTATTAACCCCTAATCTGCCGACCGGACACCGCCGCCACCTACATTATAGCTATTAACCCCTAATCTGCTGTCCCTAACATCGCCGACCCCTACATTATAGTTATTAACCCTTAATCTGCCCCCCCAACGTCGCCGCAATCTAACTACAAGTATTAACCCCTAATCTGCCGACCAGACATCGCCGCCACTATAATAAATGTATTAACCCCTAAACCGCCACACTCCCGCCTCGCAAACACTATAATAAATTTTATTAACCCTTAATCTGCCCTCCCTAACATCGCCGCCACCTACCTACAATTATTAACCCCTAATCTCCCGCCCCCAATGTCGCCGCTACTATAATAAGGTTATTAACCCCTAAACCTAAGTCTAACCCTAACACCCCCTAACTTAAATATAATGTAAATAAAACAAAATAAATTTACTATAAATAAATAAATTAATCCTATTTAAAACTAAATACTTACCTGTAAAATAAACCCTAAGCTAGCTACAATATAACTAATAGTAACATTGTAGCTAGCTTAGGGTTTATTTTTATTTTACAGGCAAGTTTGTATTTATTTTAACTAGGTAGAATAGTTACTAAATAGTTATTAACTATTTACTAACTACCTAGCTAAAATAAATACAAAAGTACCTGTAAAATAAATCCTAACCTAAGTTACAATTACACCTAACACTACACTATCATTAAATTAATTAAATAAATTAATCATATTTAAAACTAAATACTTACCTGTAAAATAAACCCTAATTGTACCCTACATTGTAGCAATTTTAGGATTTATATTTATTTTACAGGCAACTTTGTATTTATTTTAACTAGGTACAATAGCTATTAAATAGTTATTGACTATTTAATAGCTACCTAGTTAAAATAATTACAAAATTACCTGTAAAATAAATCCTAACCTAAGTTACAATTAAACCTAACACTAAACTATCATTAAATAAATTAACTACAAGTACCTACAATTATCTACAATTAAATAAACTAAACTAAAGTACAAAAAAAAACAAAACACTAAATTACAAAAACAAACAAACACTAAATTACAAAAAATAAAAAAATATTACAAGAATTTTTAACTAATTACACCTAATCTAAGCCCCCTAATAAAATAACAAAGCCCCCCAAAATAAAAAAAATGCCCTACCCTATACTAAATTACAAAAGTTAACAGCTCTATTACCTTACCAGCCCTTAAAAGGGCCTTTTGCGGGGCATGCCCCAAATAAAACAGCTCTTTTGCCATTTATTTAATTAATTTAATGATAGTGTAGTGTTAGGTAAAATTGTAACTTAGGTTAGGATTTATTTTTACAGGTAAATTTGTATTTATTTTAGCTAGGTAGTTATTAAATAGTTATTAACTGTTTAATAACTATTGTACCTAGTTAAAATAAATACAAACTTGCCTGTAAAATAAAAATAAACCCTAAGATAGCTACAATGTTACTATTAGTTATATTGTAGCTATCTTAGGGTTTATTTTACAGGTAAGTATTTAGTTTTAAATAGGATTCATTTATTTAATTATAGTAAATTTATTTTGTTTTATTTAAATTATATTTAAGTTAGGGGGTGTTAGGGTTAGGGTTAGACTTAGGTTTAGGGGTTAATAACCTTATTATAGTAGCGGTGACGTTGGGGGCGGGAGATTAGGGGTTAATAATTGTAGGTAGGTGGCGGCGATGTTAGGGAGGGCAGATTAGGGGTTAATAAAGTTTATTATAGTGTTTGCTAGGCGGGAGTGCGGCGGTTTAGGGGTTAATGCATTTATTATAGTGGCGGCGATGTCCGGTCGGCAGATTAGGGGTTAATACTTGTAGTTAGGATTGCAGCGACATTGGGGGGGGCAGATTAGGGGTTAATAACTATAATGTAGGGGTCGGCAACGTTAGGGACAGCAGATTAGGGGTTTATAGCTATAATGTAGGTGGCGGCGATGTCCAGGCGGCAGATTAGGGGTTAATACTTGTAGTTAGATTGCGGCAACGTTGGGGGGGCCGATTAGGGGTTAATAACTATAATGTAGGGGTTGGCGATGTTAGGGACAGCAGATTAGGGGTTAATAGCTATAATGTAGGTGGCGGCAATGTCCGGTCGGCAGATTTGGGGTTAATACTTGTAGTTAGATTGCGGCGACGTTGGGGGGGGGCAGATTAGGGGTTAATAAATATAATGTAGGGGTCAGCGATGTTAGGGACAGCAGATTAGGGGTTAATAGCTATAATGTAGGTGGCGGCGATGTCCGGTCGGCAGATTAGGGGTTAATACTTGTAGTTAGATTGCGGCAACGTTGGGGGGGCCGATTAGGGGTTAATAACTATAATGTAGGGGTTGGCGATGTTAGGGACAGCAGATTAGGGGTTAATAGCTATAATGTAGGTGGCGGCAATGTCCGGTCGGCAGATTTGGGGTTAATACTTGTAGTTAGATTGCGGCGACGTTGGGGGGGGGCAGATTAGGGGTTAATAAATATAATGTAGGGGTCAGCGATGTTAGGGACAGCAGATTAGGGGTTAATAGCTATAATGTAGGTGGCGGCGATGTCCGGTCAGCAGATTAGGGGTTAATACTTGTAGTTAGATTGCGGCGACGTTGGGGGAGGGCAGATTAGGGGTTAATAACTATAATGTAGGGGTCGGCGATGTTAGGGACAGCAGATTAGGGGTTAATAGCTATAATGTAGGTGGCGGCAATGTCCGGTCGGCAGATTAGGGGTTAATACTTGTAGTTAGATTGCGGTGACGTTGGGGGGGCAGATTAGGGGTTAATTACTATAATGTAGGGGTCGGCGATGTTAGGGACAGCAGATTAGGGGTTAATAACTATAATGTAGGGGTCGGCGATGTTAGGGACAGCAGATTAGGGGTTAATAGCTATAATGTAGGTGGCGGCGATGTCCGGTCGGCAGATTAGGGGTTAATACTTGTAGTTAGGTTGCGGCGACGTTGGGGGGGGCAGATTAGGGGTTAATAACTATAATGTAGGGGTCGGCGATGTTAGGGACAGCAGATTAGGGGTTAATGGCTATAATGTAGGTGGCGGCGATGTCCGGTCGGCAGATTAGGGGTTAATACTTGTAGTTAGGATTGCGGCGACATTGGGGGGGGCAGATTAGGGGTTAATAACTATAATGTAGGGGTCGGCGATGTTTGGGACAGCAGATTAGGGGTTAATAGCTATAATGTAGGTGGCGGCGATGTCCGGTCGGCAGATTAGGGGTTAATACTTGTAATTAGGATTGCGGCGACGTTGGGGAGGGCAGATTAGGGGTTAATAACTATAATGTAGGGGTCGGCGATGTTAGGGACAGCAGATTAGGGGTTAATAGCTATAATGTAGGTGGCGGCGGTGTCCGGTCGGCAGATTAGGGGTTAAATCATTTTATTATAGGGTTTGCGATGTGGGGGGGCCTCGGTTTAGTGGTTCATAGGCTGTTTATGGGTGTACTAAATGGGTGTTAGTGTACTAAAACATACCGAATTTCGGAACCGAATCGAACCGAATTCAGCCGAATTCAGCCGAATTTATTCTAATCCGAATAAATCCGAAACAAATTTATTCAAATCCGAATAAATCCAAAACGAATTCATTCAAATTTTGCCGAATTCGATTCGTCCCGAACCGAAATTCGAAAAGTCCGAATCGATCCGAACTGAAAACGAACCGAATTTTTTAGCCGTGCACATGTCTAGTTTAAGGACGAAAATAAGATAAAGGAGCAGGTATATGTACACAATGTGATACAGTAATGAGATCTGATTATGTCTACATGCTCTACCCATTTTAAGTGGTGACTTTAAATAAAAAAAATCAGATAATTCATACACAAATTAGCCCTTAAAGAGCAAATCTCATACTTTTTATACTGTACGGCTTTCTGTTTGTCTAGCCTGCCAATGTCCTTGCCTGTTTACACATCAGGGATAATTTTATAGAATGGTGGAGGATTTTGGGGTACTTATTGCACTTCATAAGTCGGAAGGCCCGTCGTCAGTGCTTATTTTCTTGGGGATTAATATTGAGTGCAGACTACTGGAAAAGGTGGATTTGCAGAAGGAGATAAGGTTTTTCTGGGAGTCAAAAGAAACAATCAGTAACACTAAGGGTGTGTTACTACTAGGGGGCGCACAGGACCTTATTTTTCTGGGAGTCGGCTAAGGTCACGCTTGAGACTTTGCAATCTTTGCTGGGGAAACTAAATTTTTGCCCGCCGCATTATCCCTGGTGGGAGAATGTTTGGCCAGCTAAATGGAAGGAGGTGTGATTTGGTAAAGCACTTAGCTTTCTTGAAATTATTCCAGTGCTTGTGCCATGTTTGTGTGGGCAGAATCATTTGAAAACAGGTCAGTGTTCCACACTGATAACATGGGGGTGGTGTCAGCAGTTAACACATTATCTGCTTCCCCCCCCAACCCCGCGGTCATTAATTTGTTGAGGGCATTTGGGTTGCAACACCTGCATTTGCAAGCATTGGTTGGAGCAAAACACATTTCTGGGGTTAATAACTCACTGGTCGATGCCTTTTCTCGCTTTCAGTGTCATCACTTCTGGGAGTTTGTGACGTGGGTGAACAGAGTGGGGAGAGCATTCTCGGTGTGGATAGGGTACCTTGGTACGGAGGACTAGCACACTTTGTGAGGTCTTCCTTAGCGCAGAGAAATTGGTCTGCCTATGGGAAAGTTGAGGCAGAATGGTAAGGATTGCCGGGCATCACAGATGGTGACAAGGCATGTGTTGAGGTTTTTGCTTCAAGGGTTGTGGAAGATGGGGCGGGTTGTCCCTGTCCTTGGCAGACAAAAAGTTGTCGACCAGGGTTTTTCATTTTAAGTTGTTGAATGTCGCTGTTTTGACAGTTATTTTGTGTACGTCAAATTATCAAGGGAGTTATGGAAGGGGCCAGGCATTCTGGGGATGGGTTTCCTTTTTCTTTCTGGTTAAGTTGCTTAAAATTTTTGCCGGCGGTGTGTGTGTCGGGGGGCAAGGTTGTCCTGGGAAAGGACAAATTTGCTTTAGCAATTTTGGGGGTTTTCGGATATCTGATTTGATCAGCCATAATAATTGTCCCATGGGGGAGCTGGGTTATGGGGATGTGGTTGCCACGGGCTCACAAGTGTCCTTTTTCCTCTGACTATCTAAAGCTGACTGACTGGGAATATCTAAAGCTGACATTGTTCCCCACCAGGGCGGATGCTTGTCCTTGTGTGGCCCTATGTATTTTATACAGCTTAGGCCTATGGGTGAAAGTTCACTATTTATACGTAAAGATGGTTGGCGCTGTTACAGTTTCAATTTGGGGCAGTTTTTTGCGAAGGCATTGGAGAGTCAGGTTTGATCCCGGTGAACTTTTAGTTTGAGCTCCTTTAGGATTGGGGCAGCCACTGAAGCTGCTGTAGTGGGTCTAGTAGAGGAGGTTATTCAAGGTGTGGGTAGGTGGAGGTTATTCTAATCTTCTTCCTTATGGGCGTTTAAGAATTTTAGTGTTTTATTTGTTTATGGTTGTTCTGGTCATATCGTTGTAGGTCCTGTTCACGTGTGGGTGGTGGGCCACTCTTTCATTTATTGGTCCAGGCGTGCTGCTGCAGTTGAGAAGGAGGGCCTCCAGCTGGGGTTTTGATAACTAAAATACTTTTGAATGGTTTGGAGTACGGGCCTCAGATGGGATTGCGTATTGCAGCTGGTGGTGGGTTACGCTGAACTGTTCCCATCTCCGGGGGTCGTGGTGGTCCATGCTGGAGGTATTGATTTAGGTTTTTGCCTCAGAGGCCTGGTGTGTTAGATTAAGAGGGATTTGGAGAGGTTATGTGAGCCTTTCCAGGCTTTATCTGTTGTATGGTCAGCCATGGTTACGATATTGGTTGGAGGGCGGCATGGATTCATTATAGACTTAACAGGAGGAAGAAGGTGAACAAGCTGGTTGCAGCCTTTATGCTTAGAGTGAAAGGGGTGGTTTTGTATCACAAGGATTTGGAGGATGCGGGTAATGGTGAAATTAATGGTGAAATGTTATTGGCTGGTTGGTGTACACCTTAATGTTTTCAGTTTAAGGCCATTTCTCTTGGGGCTCCGGAATCCTTGGCATGAGGGGTGGTTGTCTGGTCTGCCTGTCAGTCAGGCCAGTCTTTGGTGGGCACTATTTCCCTCACATCTGCAATTGGACTACGGCCATAAGTGAATGGGTCAACCTCCCCACGGGGTGGGAGAGCAGGTTAAGTAGCTTCTTGGACACAGGGTTCCTTTGGAGCTTGGGGTTTTTAAAGAAATAATGGATTTATTTAAGTCCAGGTGAATTTATATACGGCCTGGTCAACAAGTAAATGGAGATTAGTGAATTAAGTCTGGGAGCTAGCATCTTCATAGTTAATTGAGTTTATATGGTTTAAAGAGTTATGTATTTGGTGTTTTAAATTTGTTATTTAATAAACAGGCTGTGACCAGTATTTTTGCCAAACATCAGGTGTCTGTGTATTCTTTAATTGTTGAATGCTTTAAGGTAAATAAAGTTCAAGGGGACGTTAATCGACCACTCATGGGGCCAAAACAGTCCCAGGACACAAAGGAACATAGGGGGCTTTGACCTCTGGGAGGAGTTAGGCCCATATTTGGTGGAGTGGGATGGGTCTCAGGAGAAGGCTACCTAAGGCAAGTGTGGGGGCGGCCATTTTCAGAAAATAACTTCATAGGCAGCAAAAAGTTTTCCCTCCCATTATTTGCAGTGTTTTTATGTTTTGTCACAGCTTTGGCGGGTGTTAGTTCCCTCACGTCTGCAATTGGACTATGGCCATAAGTGAATGGGTTAACCTCCCCATGTGGTGGGAGAGCAGGTTAAGTATCTTCTTGGACACATGGTTCCTTGGAGCTTGGGGTTTTTAAAGAAATAACGGACTTATTTAAGTCCAGGTGAATTTATATACGACCTGGTCAACAAGTAAATGGAGATTAGTGAATTAAGTCTGTGAGCTAGCACCTTCATAGTTAAAGGGACAGTCTAGGCCAAAAAAAACTTTCATGATTCAGATAGAGCATGTAATTTTAAACAATTTTCCTATTTACTTTTATCACCAATTTTGCTTTGTTCTCTTGGTATTCTTAGTTGAAAGCTTAACCTAGGAGGTTCATATGCTAATTTCTTAGACCTTGAAGGCCACCTCTTTTCAGAATGCATTTTAACAGTTTTTCACCACTAGAGGGTGTTAGTTCATGTATTTCATATAGATAACTTCAGGTGTACGAGCACAGTGTTAACTGGGAGCAGGCACTGATTGGCTAAACTGCAAGTCTGTCAAAAGAACTGAAATAAAGGGGTAGTTTGCAGAGGCTTAGCTACAAGATAATCACAGAGGTTAAAAGTATATTAATATAACTGTGTTGGTTATGCAAAACTGGGGAATGGGTAATAAAGGGATTATCTATCTTTTAAAACAATAAAAAATCTGGTGTAGATTGTCCCTTTAATTGAGTTTATATGGTTTAAAGAGTTATGTATTTGGTGTTTTAAATTTGTTATTTAATAAACAGGCTGTGGCCATTATTTTTACCAAACATCAGGTGTCTGTGTATTCTTTAATTGTTGAATGCTTTAAGGTAAATAAAGTTCAAGGAGACGTTAATCAACGACTCATGGACTTTTGACTTCCTGTGGGAGGAGCGTGAGGAGAACGTGCACGCTTGAGCTCTGTGAGAGAGAGCTGATTTTCCAACATACCCCGCCGAAATTTGCTCCCAGTGCCAGGGGTCAGAGCCCTGCTTAGGGAGGCTACAGTTCCACCTGGTAAGGAAGTCCAGAAACGCCGAATAATGGCCGGTTGGTCCCGGCCGGGGGCTCATACCAAAGCGCTCTGAAGACAGAGCAAGACGCCAGACTGTGGCGCGCGCAGCATCTACCACATACGGGTCAGTTGCCCTGGCAGCAACGAAGCTTGTGGCTGATTAGCCAAAGGAAGACAGCACCGCATCTGCTCTCAGCACCCGGCGTGGAAGGGAGTTGTCTCGACTGCAGTTGGGGAGACGAGGTAGCAGAAAAGGGGGTCTGTACTAGCTGCTTGAGCACGGAAACAACAGCAGCAGAAAAAGCGCAAGTACCATTTCTGTTATGTGGCTGATAATCTAAGTTTTGTTGTTGTTTTTAAAAGGAGCCACAGAAGTGGACATATTTTGAACTGTAAAGTAATCTGATGTGGTAGGCCAGAGGGCCAGTTGGCCTCTTGTGTAATGTGATGGGAACAATTTAAAGGGAGCGCTGTGGTTTGGGTCAGGAGAGCAAGTTGTCAATGCGGAAAAGAGGAACTGTTAACAAGCAGATAAAAATAAAAGCATCAAGCTATCCGTTATGAACTGTTAAAAGGGGTATAAGTGTGCATGCAAGTAAGAAGTGGAAGTGTAAAAAGATAAACTGTCCCTAACAGATGAATGAATCTTAAAGGAAGTGTTGCGGTATAAGGAGTAAAGATAGTATCCATTGAACAGATTTGCTCTTTACTGCCCCATTCAAAAGCGAAGGCCTATCTACATAAAGGTACAAGCCCTAAGGTACTCAGCATAAGTAACCACATAAACTGAGCCCGAGATCTACAATAAAAGAAGCTGTACAGCAGGGTTAAATTTACCAGGACTCAGGAGGCGAAAAACAAACAGGCCATTTCAGAGGGGAAGAGTCCTGCAGTTAACACATTCTTAAAGAGCACTATATGTCTAAGACTGAAATTGCATATTGCATTTATTTTGTCATAGTGAGAACTGTGCATAATGGGATTTGAGAGCGGCGTATCTCTTCTAACATGAAAACTGTGCTCAGAGTGATTTAATGAAGTGGGACTTTAAATTTGTGCTGACTTTCACATATATAGAAGTATAAGTATTTATTGTATAAATCTATTGCTTCAGACATGCTGGTGATTACTAGATAGGATGCTAAGAGTTTTACTATCAAGGTATAAGAGATCTGAGAATTATGCTGGACTTTCTGTTGTCTGATGAAATGCTATAGGCAGGCATTTCTTTTTGGAACAAGTCACTGGTTATACTGTGTTTTTTGTGCTAACCCCTTTAAGCATCATAAGGGAATGGTTATGTTCAACTTTTGATTACAGCAGAGTGCAATATTACTATTTCTGTTTTTTGAAAACATATTGTAGTATTGCAAAAGAAGCAAGCAGAGGAAAGTTATAACTCTCATACATGTAATGTAATTATATGTGTTTTGCAATCATTACTGTTTAAATCATAAGAGATAGTTTTTGCAACATTGTCTCTATATTTGAAAGATGGATATGTTTACTCTTTAAGTATTGTAGAGGGTATCATCATTATTCCCGGTCATAGAGGGATTCAAATTGTTGCAAGGAGCAAGCAAGTGAAAGCTATGGTTATTAGACATGTAGTGTAATTATATGTGTCTTGCAAGAGTAAGTCTACTAATGTATAGATTCTAAAGATCGAGACTGTAAAGCAGCATAGAGTATCAGAATAGATTTAGAAAATTCCGTAGAAAAGGATTAGGCGACAATAGGTCGCAGTTGAAAAGGGTACGCACAAATGGAAAAATACGTGACAAGTGGGAAAAATAAATCTCTAGCAATGCCATTAAAAAGGGACAAAAGACAAAAGGCACAAAGTGAAATCAGTATAGAAGCTAATATACAGAGTCCGGATAGAAATCTTGAAATACAGCTTACAACAAATCAATTAGCTGATTTAATTTTACCACAATTTGAAATCGTCAAAAAAGAGATTTCTGATCTATCCTCAGAAATTAGGCAATTTTCGATTAGAATAACTGAGGTAGAAAATAGGGTGTCAGATGTAGAAGACAAAGTGAACACACAGGAATCAATACTAGTCAGACACACAGATAAAATTAATACATTACAATCAAAGATAGAAGACTTGGAAGACAGGTCGCGACGGAGTAACATCCGAGTAGTAGGCTTGCCCGAAACAAACGGGCAGGAAGACTTACTGACCTTTGGCTCTGTCACACTACCTAATTTATTATGGATGCAACTTGTAAACGGGGCTTTGCTTGTAGAGAGGGCACATAGGATTGGCCCGTCAAGACAAACCAGGGAGAGTAATGCTAGGCCAAGAGTACTTATTATAAAATATCTGAATTTTCAGGACAAGGTAAACATAATGTATCATTATAGATAAAAGAGGACACTCTCGATAGGAGATAAATCAATTTTGATTTTTCAAGATTTTTCGATGGAGACATCGGTTAAAAGGCGTGCTATGGCACCGTACTGCACAGGGCTGATTAAAGCTGGGCTGAGAGCCACGATGAGATACCCGGCAAAAATAACGGTATTGGGCATGGACGGTGTCATAGCACTCAATACGGTGGAAGAAGCAAAAGCTTTTTGCACCAAGAACAATATAGAACTATAAGATAATTAGAGGGATCACTGATGGCAATCAGGAATGTAGAGACAAAATGAGAGGGAAGAGAGAGACAGATTCAAGGGGGGGGCGTGGGGGAGAGAGAGGGGCTTTTTTTTTTTTTTATTTCGATTGTTTAAAAAATGGACGATTATCAGTAGTAATGGATGAGTGTGTCACTTAACTTTGTATCATGGAATGTGGGAGGGATAACCTCCCCCATTAAACGTAAGAATATTTTAAAATTATTAAAAAAACAGAAACCAGATATCATATTTCTGCAAGAATTGCATCTGAAAGCCTCTGAAATTGAGAAGCTGAGAACTAACTGGCTTGCAGAAGTTATTGCAACTCCATGTGAGTCACGTAAATGTGGTGTAGCTATATTATTTAATAGGAGTTTGGATTATGAGATATTAAAAGTAAAATTGGATCAACATGGGAGATTTATTATTGTGCAAATAAAAATAGACGACAGAATATGGACCCTGTGTAACATATACGCACCCAACACATTTGAAGTTAAGTTCTGGCAGCAGATAAAAAAGGAGCTGGTACCATATCTAGGTCAGAATTTGGTTGTAGCAGGAGATATGAACACAACATTATACCCAGATAGTGACAGATTAAAAGCAGGACATAGGCAAGCCTATCACCGGGAAGCAAGAATTTTTCGGAACTTTTTAAAATCAATTAAAGTTAACGACATTTGGCATTTGCAGCACCCAGATGAACGGTCTTATACGTGTGAATCTAAAACACATCGTTGTATCTCAAGAATAGACATGTTCTTAATTGATGAACAGCTCTTAAAATACGAGATTAAGACAAATATAGAGGAGATAATATTTATCAGATCATGCAATAATCAGTTTTAGGATTTTGCCACCTGATAGGCCAAGTTGTAAGACGAACACATTCCGTTTTCCTGGTTTTATGCTTAACAATCTAAAATTTGGCAACTGGGTTTCGAACAAATGGAAGGAATATACTGTGCTTAATATGAATTATATAGATAAACCGGAGATTTTGTGGGAGGCAGGTAAAGCTGTAATGCGCAGCGAGATAAAGGTGTATATGGTTAATTTGAATCGGAGAAATAAGGCTAAAGAAATTCTGCTGGCTAATCAGGTCAGAAACACATATGTGAGGTATTTAAATAACCCGAATACCGGTCAGTGGGAAAAATATTCACGGGCAAAAGCAGAGAGGGAACAATTCATGAAAGAGAAATGGGCAAATGAAGAGGCGAAGTGTAGGGCAAGATTCCAAGGATTGCAGGGAGTATCAGCAAAACATTTAGTCAAGATAACTAAGTTTCGTAAGAAACTAAATATAATCTCGGTAATTAAAGACGGAGAGAATATTTATACTACTCCTACAGAAATTAAAGAGGTATTTTTACAGTTCTATCAAAAGCTATATTCAGAGGAGAGTATAAATACGGAAAGTAAAGAACAATTCTGGGATCAGATAAAAACTCCTAAAGTTACCCCTGAAGCGCTACAGAAGGTCAATGCCCCGATTTTGGAAGGGGAGGTGTTTAGAGCCATTCAAAAAGCCAAAACAGGAAAAGCGCCAGGGCCAGACGGGCTCTCCGCTGATTTTTACAAAATGATTTCGGAAGTAATAGTAGGGACCCTCACTAAGCTGTTCAATGGGTATTAAATTAAGAAAGATATGAAATCTCCATATTTTTCGGACGCAATTATCTCACTAATATTAAAAAAAGGGAAAGACGCTTCAAGTTTGTCTTCATACCACCCTATCTCATTGCTAAATCAAGATTACAAGATATTAATGTCTATAATAGCTGACAGATTAAAAAAGGTAATACCAGATTTGATACACCCAGATCAGGTGGGTTTTATCACAGGAAGGAACTCCACGCGTAATATGAGAAGGGTGTTGACAATGGTGGATCATTTTTATCAGGTTGGGCAGGGCGTCACGGGGAAGAGAGAGAATCGCATGGATCATGATATTGCACTTGTAACAATAGACGCCGAAAAGGCATTCGACTCAATAGTATGGGACCATCTTTTCGTAGCTCTTGAGAAGTTTGGGCTCTCTGGCGCCCTGCTCGACCTGATTAAGTTGATTTACAAGAAACCTAAGTCACAGCTGATAATCAATGGAGAACTATCGAAACCGATAACACTTGAAAGAGGCACGCGTCAAGGGTGTCCACTTTCTCCTTTGCTCTTTGATATCGCATTGGAACCTCTTGCAATACATATTAGAGACAAATTATCACCGGTGAAGATAGGCGCGGAAAAAATTATAATTTCTTTATACGCGGATGATATTTTATTTTTTTTATATGATACAGCTACCTGCATCCCACAACTTCTGTCGATGATTAAGAGATTTAGTTCATTTACAGGCTACAAAATAAATCCGGTGAAATCCGAAATCTTATGGATAAATAAAACTGAGGCAAGTCAGAACACAATTTTTCAAGAAGTTCAACTACTTGGGGATAAAAATTGGGAGGAATCCGGGCGAGTGGTATCAGCTGAACTACAGAGATCTATTTGATAAAATGTTATTGGATCTAGGTAAGTGGAATATGTATTATTTGTCACTATCGGCCCGGATTATTCTGATTAAAACTATTCTTTTTCCCAAAATATTATTTCGCCTCCAAAATCTACCCCTAGTGATCAGAAAGAAAGATATTGACAAACATAACAGAGCATGTTCAATTTTCATCTTTTTGTCTATTGACGCTGAAGCCCAATCCCCGCTACAGGCAATAAATACCTCACATAGGCCTAGATTTGGAGTTTGGCGGTAGATGGGCTGTTAACGCTACGCAGGCTTTTTTCTGGCCGCACCATAAAATTAACTCTGGTATCGAGAGTTCAAAAAAATGCTGCGTTAGGCTCCAAAAAAGGAGCGTAGAGCATTTTTACCGCAAATGCAACTCTCGATACCAGAGTTGCTTACGGACGCGGCCAGCCTCAAAAACGTGCTCGTGCACGATTCTCCCATAGGAAACAATGGGGCTGTTTGAGCTAAAAAAAAAACTAACACCTGCAAAAAAGCTGCGTTCAGCTCCTAACGCAGCCCCATTGTTTCCTATGGGGAAACACTTCCTACGTCTGCACCTAACACTCTAACATGTACCCCGAGTCTAAACACCCCTAACCTTACACTTATTAACCCCTAATCTGCCGCCCTCGCTATCGCTGATCCCTGCATTATATTATTAACCCCTAATCTTCCGCTCCGTAAACCGCCGCAACTTACATTATCCCTATGTACCCCTAATCTGCTGCCCCTAACACCGCCGACCCCTATATTATATTTATTAACCCCTAATCTGCCCCCCACAACGTCGCCGCCAGCTACTTACAATAATTAACCCCTAATCTGCCGACCGCAAAGCGCCGCCACCTACGTTATTCTTATGTACCCCTAATCTGCTGCCCCTAACACCGCCGACCCCTATATTATATTTATTAACCCCTAATCTGCCCCCCTCAACGTCGCCGACACCTGCCTACACTTATTAACCCCTAATCTGCCGAGCGGACCTGAGCGCTACTATAATAAAGTTATTAACCCCTAATCCGCCTCACTAACCCTATCATAAATAGTATTAACCCCTAATCTGCCCTCCCTAACATCGCCGACACCTAACTTCAATTATTAACCCCTAATCTGACGACCGGAGATCATCGCTACTATAATAAATGGATTAACCCCTAAAGCTAAGTCTAACCCTAACACTAACACCCCCCTAACTTAAATATAATTTAAATCTAACGAAATTAATTATCTCTTATTAAATAAATTATTCCTATTTAAAGCTAAATACTTACCTATAAAATAAATCCTAATATAGATACACTATAAATTATAATTACATTGTAGCTATTTTAGGATTAATATTTATTTTACAGGCAACTTTGTAATTATTTTAACCAGGTACAATAGCTATTAAATAGTTAAGAACTATTTAATAGTTACCTAGTTAAAATAATAACAAAATTACCTGTAAAATAAGTCCTAACCTAAGTTATAATTAAACCTAACACTACCCTATCAATAAATTAATTAAATAAAATACCTACAATTACCTACAATAAAACCTAACACTACACTATCAATAAATAAATTAAATACAATTTCTACAAATAACTACAATTACATAAACTAACTAAAGTACAAAAAATAAAAAAGAACTAAGTTACAAAAAATAAACAAATATTTACAAACATAAGAAAAATATTACAACAATTTTAAACTAATTACACCTACTCTAAGCCCCCTAATAAAATAACAAAGACCCCCAAAATAAAAAAATGCCCTACCCTATTCTAAATTAATAAATTTAAAAGCTCTTTTACCTTACCAGCCCTGAACAGGGCCCTTTGCGGGGCATGCCCCAAGAAATTCAGCTCTTTTGCCTGTAAAAAAAAACATACAATACCCCCCCCAACATTACAACCCACCACCCAATAGAATGGAACAGCCAATAGAATGCGAGCTCAATCTGATTGGCTGATTGGATCAGCCAATCGGATCGAACTTGATTCTGATTGGCTGATTCCATCAGCCAATCACAATATTCCTACCTTAATTCCGATTGGCTGATAGAATCCTATCAGCCAATCGGAATTCGAGGGACGCCATCTTGGATTACTTCATTTAAAGGAACCGTCATTCGTCGTTCAGTCGTCGGCCAGGATGGATGTTCTGCGGTGGAGGTCTTCAGGATGCTGCCGCTTCGCTCCGGATGGATGCCGCTTGGATGAAGACTTCAATCGGATGGAAGACCTCTTCTGGCCCGCTTGGATGAAGACTTCAGCCGGATCATGGACCTCTTCAGCCCCCCGCTTGGGCTTGGATCAGGACAATCGAGGAGCTCTTCTGGACCGATCGGTGAACCTGGTATGGTGAAGACAAGGTAGGATGATCTTCAGGGGCTTAGTGTTAGGTTTATTTAAGGGGGGTTTGGGTTAGATTAGGGGTATGTGGGTGGTGGGTTGTAATGTTGGGGGGGGGGGTATTGTATGGTTTTTTTTACAGGCAAAAGAGCTGAATTTCTTGGGGCATGCCCCGCAAAGGGCCCTGTTCAGGGCTGGTAAGGTAAAAGAGCTTTTAAATTTATTAATTTAGAATAGGGTAGGGCATTTTTTTATTTTGGGGGTCTTTGTTATTTTATTAGGGGGCTTAGAGTAGGTGTAATTAGTTTAAAATTGTTGTAATATTTTTCTTATGTTTGTAAATATTTTTTTATTTTTTGTAACTTAGTTCTTTTTTATTTTTTGTACTTTAGTTAGTTTATGTAATTGTAGTTATTTGTAGAAATTGTATTTAATTTATTTATTGATAGTGTAGTGTTAGGTTTTATTGTAGGTAATTGTAGGTATTTTATTTAATTAATTTATTGATAGGGTAGTGTTAGGTTTTATTGTAGGTAATTGTAGGTATTTTATTTAATTAATTTATTGATAGGGTAGTGTTAGGTTTTATTGTAGGTAATTGTAGATATTTAATTTAATTAATTTATTGATAGGGTAGTGTTAGGTTTAATTATAACTTAGGTTAGGACTTATTTTACAGGTAATGTTGTTATTATTTTAACTAGGTAACTATTAAATAGTTCTTAACTATTTAATAGCTATTGTACCTGGTTAAAATAATTACAAAGTTGCCTGTAAAATAAATATTAATCCTAAAATAGCTATAATATAATTATAATTTATAGTGTAGCTATATTAGGATTAATTTTACAGGTAAGTATATAGCTTTAAATAGGAATAATTTATTTAATAAGAGTTAATTAATTTCGTTAGATTTTAATTATATTTAAGTTAGGGGGGTGTTAGTGTTAGGGTTAGACTTAGCTTTAGGGGTTAATCCATTTATTATAGTAGCGATGAGCTCCGGTCGGCAGATTAGGGGTTAATAATTGAAGTTAGGTGTCGGCGATGTTAGGGAGGGCAGATTAGGGGTTAATACTATTTATGATAGGGTTAGTGAGGCGGATTAGGGGTTAATAACTTTATTATAGTAGCGCTCAGGTCCGCTCGGCAGATTAGGGGTTAATAAGTGTAGGCAGGTGTCGGCGACGTTGAGGGGGGCAGATTAGGGGTTAATAAATATAATATAGGGGTCGGCGGTGTTAGGGGCAGCAGATTAGGGGTACATAAGGATAATGTAGGTGGCGGCGCTTTGCGGTCGGCAGATTAGGGGTTAATTATTGTAAGTAGCTTGCGGCGACGTTGTGGGGGGCAGGTTAGGGGTTAATAAATATAATACAGGGGTCGGCGGGGTTAGGGGCAGCAGATTAGGGGTACATAAGTATAACGTAGGTGGCGGTCGGCAGATTAGGGGTTAAAAAAATTTAATCGAGTTGCGGCGATGTGGGGGGACCTCAGTTTAGGGGTGCATAGGTAGTTTATGGGTGTTAGTGTACTTTAGGGTACAGTAGTTAAGAGCTTTATGAACCGGCGTTAGCCCAGAAAGCTCTTAACTCCTGCTTTTTTCCTGCGGCTGGCGTTTTGTCGTTAGAGCTCTAACGCTCACTTCAGAAATGACTCTAAATACCGGCGTTAGGAAGATCCCATTGAAAAGATAGGATACGCAAATGGCGTAAGGGGATCTGCGGTATGGAAAAGTCGCGGCTGAAAAGTGAGCGTTAGACCCTTACCTACACGACTCCAAATACCGGTGGTAGCCTAAAACCAGCGTTAGGAGCCTCTAACGCTGGTTTTCACGGCTAACGCCAAACTCCAAATCTAGGCCATAGACTGCTAAATCTACAGACTGTAAATCACAGAAAGAGGCATTATCGCAAACTTGGAACACTCTAACACTGACTAGAACGTATTTACCTTATTTACATTATTTACACAATTTCTGATTTTGAATTTTTGAATATATTTTTGTCGGCTGGTATCCTGCTGGTCACTAGTGATATCTGGGGAATCCTTTGAAGTACACTTTATCACTTGGGAAATATCTTGTTTTTTGGAGTTCTGTTTTCTACACACATTTTCCTTTTCTTTCCATTGCTGAACTTTTTTTCCATTGCTGAATTTTTTGGTTAGAATTATTGTTTCACTATGTTTATTAGCATCACTAATTTGTGAATATTTGAAATTTCTGAATATTTGTGATTTGTCATTTGAACCACTTGATTTGTACCACGTATTAACTGCACATATCACCATTTCTATCCGCTAGCGGAGAACGGTCTCTGATCCTTGTGAGGTACAGTAGATCAGTTCCATCCATTCAGCCAGTAGCAACAATAGGAGTTGATACAATTTGGGGCTATAGTCCACTTTGAACTTGTTTAGAAATATCTCCATAGGGATAGTACTGCTCTGGTTAACTCTGCATGTAAAAACAATTTACGACACAATCGAATTAGGAATATCCCTAACCGGCCTGTTTTTGAATTGTGTAAGAATTCTAGCAGGGAACTTTGTTGTAATACCGTAAGCATTATTGTATAAACCCTAAACTGGTTAGTATACTATAGTAAGTAGCACTGCTATAGAAAACTGTAATAGGTAGTCCCGCTATAGGGGAGTTTGTTTATTTATTCAAATCCGGACATTTCTAAGTCACCCTGTATCACCTTTTTTTGGGTTATCTATAACCACAACAGGTAACACTGATATAGGACAATTTATCTCAATTTTATTGTTCATCTTGAAGGCACCTTTTACTGTTTTATTGTTAATTGTAACATGTAAATATATGCAAGATAATCCACTTATGTAAACCGTATTCGCAATTTTCTGCCTTAGGAACACTAACTGTTGTATTCCAAAAGGTGCCTAGAAGCTATATTTTAATATTGTTTTAAATAAATTACTTTATTTTAACTTTACTGTGAAGGAATAGGTTTCACATTTCTGAACCCAAGCCGGTCAGCTGGCGCTTTGATAACCTTTGATTTTCCGATAGTATTAAAAAAGCTGAAGAAGCTACTGACATAATTAGTTGCCGGGAGTCACATGCGAAACTGATTAATAATTTTTACTTGACTCCAGAGAGAATCAGCGGATGGACCAAAACAGCTCCAATAGGTTGTTACAAATGTAATTATGCGAAAGCAAACTTGATGCATTGTTTATGGAGCTGCCCAAAGGTACAACAATTCTGGTCGAGAGTCCAGTTTTGGCTCAATAAATATTTACATGATAAAATAAAGTTAGAAGCAATGCAGATATTTTTTCTTTATCAAGCTGAAAATTCAGGGGACAAAAATCTTACAAATCTGGCTATCTTGGCAGCTCGTAGCCTCATATTTAAGAAATGGAAACAGAAAGAAGCCCCAAGTATGAAGGAGTTCATTAATAATATAAAATTTCAAATGATAGTAGAAAAACAGGACTTGAAAAACACAGACAAACATCATAGAAGGTACTTTAGTAAGTGGAAAAAGTATATTGAGTCCTGGCCAAGAGCCTTACAGCGGCAGTTTCTGTACTCTTTGCAAGGCACAGTCCCTTTTTTGAATTTAGTTGTAGCAGGTACTTTGCCGGTACATTGGGCGGAGTAGATAAAGAGACACACTCGTCCCGGGCACGGTTATGAAAAGTAGAGAAATTTTTGTGTTTTTTTTTTTTTTTTTCCCATCCCCAGCCGCCCACGCCCCCTCCCCCCATTCCCACCTGCAGCAGGTGGGTTGTTCCAGATAAAGTTAGGATATGTGGTTAGTGTATACCTCTGGACCATTTAAACCGTTAGATAATAGGGAGTGGGGAATGGTCAAGGAAAAATGTTTAAGTCTGTATGCAAAATGGGAATCAGTATCCCTCTCCGGTGATATGTACAGGGGTGGCAGCTCCAGAGGGGCAGGAGGTCGTTACACTAGAGTAAATTGGACAATAAGCTATTTTCTTTCTTTTTTTGATCAGATTCAGTCTGACACAATGATTGGTTCTTTTCTTTTTTTTTTTTTTTCCTTTTTTCCGGTTCTTTGCTGTCTGATGTATAAGAGAAAAATGTAATAAGATGTAATGGATTCATTTTTTTTGGCTATGATTGTCTAAACCTTTTATTTTTTCAATAAAATCTGTATTAAACTCAAAAAAAAAAAAATCAATGACTCATGGGGTCATAGCGTTTACTTCCACATTTGGATCCCAATGAAGGATCTTAATGCACAACCCTACTACAAACATGTTACAGGAGGAGGAAGAAGGTGAACAAGCTGGTTGCAGCCTTTATGCTTAGAGTGAAAGGGGTGGTTTTGTATCATAAGGATTTGGAGGATGTGGGTAATGGTGAAATTAATGGTGGAATGTTATTGGCTGGTTGGTGTACACCTTAATGTTTTCAGTTTAAGGCCATTTCTCTTGGGGCTCCGGAATCCTTGGCATGAGGGGTGGTGGTCTGGTCTGCCTGTCAGTCAGGCCAGTCTTTGGTGGGCGCTATTTCCCTCACATCTGCAATTGGACTACGGCCATAAGTGAATGGGTCAACCTCCCCACGGGGTGGGAGAGCAGGTTAAGTAGCTTCTTGGACACAGGGTTCCTTTGGAGCTTGGGGTTTTTAAAGAAATAATGGATTTATTTAAGTCCAGGTGAATTTATATACGGCCTGGTCAACAAGTAAATGGAGATTAGTGAATTAAGTCTGGGAGCTAGCATCTTCATAGTTAATTGAGTTTATATGGTTTAAAGAGTTATGTATTTGGTGTTTTAAATTTGTTATTTAATAAACAGGCTGTGACCAGTATTTTTGCCAAACATCAGGTGTCTGTGTATTCTTTAATTGTTGAATGCTTTAAGGTAAATAAAGTTCAAGGGGACGTTAATCGACCACTCATGGGGCCAAAACAGTCCCAGGACACAAAGGAACATAGGGGGCTTTGACCTCTGGGAGGAGTTAGGCCCATATTTGGTGGAGTGGGATGGGTCTCAGGAGAAGGCTACCTAAGGCAAGTGTGGGGGCGGCCATTTGTTTTCCCTCCCATTATTTGCAGTGTTTTTATGTTTTGTCACAGCTTTGGCGGGTGTTAGTTCCCTCACGTCTACAATTGGACTATGGCCATAAGTGAATGGGTTAACCTCCCCATGTGGTGGGAGAGCAGGTTAAGTAGCTTCTTGGACACATGGTTCCTTGGAGCTTGGGGTTTTTAAAGAAATAACAGACTTATTTAAGTCCAGGTGAATTTATATACGGCCTGGTCAACAAGTAAATGGAGAATAGTGAATTAAGTCTGTGAGCTAGCACCTTCATAGTTAAAGGGACAGTCTAGGCCAAAAAAACTTTCATGATTCAGATAGAGCATGTAATTTTAAACAATTTTCCTATTTACTTTTATCACCAATTTTGCTTTGTTCTCTTGGTATTCTTAGTTGAAAGCTTAACCTAGGAGGTTCATATGCTAATTTCTTAGACCTTGAAGGCCACCTCTTTTCAGAATGCATTTTAACAGTTTTTCACCACTAGAGGGTGTTAGTTCATGTATTTCATATAGATAACTTCAGGTGCATGAGCACAGTGTTAACTGGGAGCAGGCACTGATTGGCTAAACTGCAAGTCTGTCAAAAGAACTGAAATAAAGGGGCAGTTTGCAGAGGCTTAGCTACAAGATAATCACAGAGGTTAAAAGTATATTAATATAACTGTGTTGGTTATGCAAAACTGGGGAATGGGTAATAAAGGTATTATCTATCTTTTAAAACAATAAAAAATCTGGTGTAGGGGCGGAGCCATCAACCAAGCATGGAGGACGTGTTGCAAAGAGCTCCTGAAGAAATTTATTTAATATAACACCTAATTGGAGCTAAACCTCTGTAACTATCTCTGAGAATATACCAAACAAAGGAGCCTGGCTAACAGAAAGGAGACTTCACAAATCTTCAACAACCTTTCGGTTCAGGGACATCCATAAAGGGAAAACACACACCGGTCAATATACTTAAAAACAGGATCTTTATTGGAGTGGATAAAAACAAAGTAGGAGACAAAGCTCCATTAAACAGGAAAAAAGGCTACAGCGTAACTGACTGCAGACATGTTTCGCGTGTGTCACAGCAGTGAACAAGCGTGTAGACACACGCGAAACATGTCTGCAGTCAGTTACGCTGTAGCCTTTTTTCCTGTTTAATGGAGCTTTGTCTCCTACTTTGTTTTTATCCACTCCAATAAAGATCCTGTTTTTAAGTATATTGACCGGTGTGTGTTTTCCCTTTATGGATGTCCCTGAACCGAAAGGTTGTTGAAGATTTGTGAAGTCTCCTTTCTGTTAGCCAGGCTCCTTTGTTTGGTATATACATCATAAGTGTACGCCGGAAGCGGAGGCGTTAGGACCAGAGCTCCAGGAAGTATCAACGGACGAAGGACATGTGCCTACGCTGAAGCGAACGCAGCCTGAATGCACGGATCCCTGGAAGTGGTAAGCGCCAACCTTCTTCTTTCTTCTGTTTGCTATCTCTGAGAATAACCCTGAGACAGCAGGGTCACCCTCTGCAATGTTAGTGGATCTCCCCATTTTGTTTTCACGCCAGATTATGCCTCTGACTGCCATCGCAGAATAGGAAATACTCAGGCTTCTGAGGCCTGCTATAGTGGTGACATCCGATATGGAGGAAGTATCGTTAACCATTTGTGAGGCTCTGCGGGAACTTGCTCTGCAAATGTCAGCTAACTATGATGACATATCAGCTAGTTTAAGGACTGTTATGGCACAACCGCTATCTTCCATGCAAGACAGATCGTGCAATGCAAACCTCCCACTCTATAAAGAACATTCTCTTCTATGTGGGGTACAGACAATAGAGACTGAGCTAGATTTTATTGCAGATATACCCGCTGTTCATGTGAGCCCCACTCTATGCTACAATACACCTGAAGTGGAAGATATGGCTGGTATTGGGAAACTGAAGGCTATGCTATCACCTACACAGAAGGAGCCCCTTAGGGTAATCCGACAGCAGAACGCTTTCCCTATGCTGAGAAATCTGAAGGAGCATGTCCCGCTAACGTGCAGTGCTGCACTCAATATCATGGCTCCAAAGGCTATCGGGATAATCTCTAAAGAGTCCTCACATAACTCTGTGATCCCGGGGTGCTGCACCTGCTACATCTGCTCTGCAATGTCTGCCCTGGGTTTATCTGACTACTTGTCTCAGTGGAGTGGTAGACGGGAGATGTGTTCTTCCAGGCTAGCATTGATTACACAGGGAGCGTCGGAACAGATCTTGCAGTGTGATCCAATGCCCTGTGGCAATCGCGATGGTATGAATCTATTTTTCAAGCTGTGGGACATTGAGATCCTGATCTACATGGAGCAAGCTGGACAGTTGGAGAGCCCTTTTGATCCAGGGGGTTAATCTGGCCTCTGCTCTCCCTGCTTGCCTGCGTAGCGTTTATAAGAGACACCTAGCACAGGGGTATCTTGATGGTTTCTAATACGCTAGATTAATCTGTAACAAACTATAACAGCCAGAATTGACCTAAATAAGTCTGGGATACAGATGTTATTTGCAGCCTCGTGCTGAATGCTATGTTACATGTTGTTTCATAATGTTTGTTCATGCACACTGTTATTGTAGGGCTAAAAATTTGCGCTATCTATTCGCTTAGTATCAATAAGAACCAATCTACATGTTAGTGGGAAAAATGCAGCACTGTTGTTAGTTTAGCTTTTATAGCTGTTCTACAGTTATATATTGAATACTAATATTCTCTACTTCATTTAGCACTCTATTATTATACACAGCACTGCTACCTTCTATATAGTACAGTATACCATGTCCTTTTTAAGGGTGTCATTTGAGTAAGTAATCATATAGCTAAAGCAATCAGCTCATAAACAGTCTATTACATATATACTATATTCTAGTTGAGGGAAGTAGAATCTAATTTCATGTCAGAGTGAGCTTTGTTATCCCCACTCGTGTATATCCTAAGAAGTTATTTCTCCTGGACAGGTTTTATTATATTAGTGTAAGTTGGTTGATCAGTGTTTAGACGCTTAACCTATACAATTCCTAGTGCGTCCACATAAATGACAGCTCTACTGCTTAGAAATATTACCATACTTATGTTTATGATTAACATATAAATAGAGGTTACTGCACAATGTGGTTTCGTATGTATATTCTCCAAGGCTTGCTCTTATAATCTAGGCTGGTTTAGAGAATAACTAGCTATTATTTATTGAAAAGCCTGTACTCCTCTCTTTTTCTTACAGTTTATTTTATCATGTGAAGTTAGTATTTGCTCTATTATTTTGTGAGGTATTAGATATATGGGGTAAGTAGATAATATCGCTCCAGTGTAGCTCTCATTTTGATGTCTCCTTTATGTACCATAAATAGGGAGCCAATTATATACCCTCATTATCCTTACATTGGCTTTAGTTGTAAGGTGCTCTTATGTTTCAGCAGAGGATCTGTATTAGGACCTAACTTAGAATACATTATATATACTAACTCAGAGAGATTAAGCTTAGCGTCTCATAGTTGACCAGCAACCTATTTATACTCCCATCCCTCAATGACTGACACACAGCTATGTCTAAATTTGTTTCTATATACATACTAACTGGCTCCGCCCTCCCCCTCCCCTACTTTATTCTGAGCGGCTCTCGCCCGCTGTATTTCCCCTTCCCCATAAAATTATTGAGCTACCTCCTCCCTAGCCCTAATTTTAATTGAACAGATACCCTAATTTTCTCTTTATTTGGTTAAGAGAGGACCATTTTCGCTTATATTAGTTTCATGATACTCAATAATTAAAACTGAAGTCTAGCTATAAGTTTGCCCACAATGTATAGTAACACTAGGATTATTTGAATACATTGCTTTTCTAACTGTGCTGTATATATAGTTATCTGTGAATGTTTCGGGGCATACCCTTTGTTTATTGTATTTGTTTTTGACTTCAATAAAAATTATTTCAAAAAAAAAAAAAAAAAAAATCTGGTGTAGACTGTCCCTTTAATTGAGTTTATATGGTTTAACGAGTTATGTATTTGGTGTTTTAAATTTGTTATTTAATAAACAGGCTGTGGCCATTATTTTTACCAAACATCAGGTGTCTGTGTATTCTTTAATTGTTGAATGCTTTAAGGTAAATAAAGTTCAAGAGGACGTTAATCAACAACTCATGGGGTCATAGCGTTTACTTCCACATTTGGATCCCAATGAAGGATCTTAATGCACAACCCTACTACAAACATGTTACATTGTTACTGTTTATGTCATTTCTAAAAAGATCATTTTTAGGTTATTCATATTACTATATGGAAAAGAAAAATGGAATGCTTTGTTTCTATATTTCACAGTTATTGGTAATGTCATTTATATATTTTGCAATACATGGACACTATGTTTGTACAGGTTTTTATTATTGCTTTGATCCATGTCTACCCTTAGCCTCTTTCTCTTTCAGAGATTGAAATGAAAGTGAATAAATATGGCCGCAACCCTAAACATAATTTGATTTTGAATGTGGGAGAAAACAGTATGACAGTATCAAGTATCCTTCTGCCCAAACCAAATGGTAAGAGGGGTGAGATTATTTATAAGGTGCCTAGGTTATATGTAGATGTTGTATGGATAACAATAATTTATAATATAACTTCTTCTCCAGATGGTGCTATCCTTATCTCCTACACAGGAATAGAGTCCATTTTTAATAAATCCACCACAGTCTATGGTCAAGGAAATGAGCAATATCAATTTGAAGAGATTAACTCTCATGTGGTTACTGGAATCATTACAAACCCAAACAGGAAATATATAAATAGCTTGGTTTACTTCAATCTGCAATATTTGCAGGTCAGTAGGAAAATGAAACTGAAATTGCAGTATGATTGAGTGTGAATTTCTTTTCTGTGTTTGTATTAGGCTAGCATTACAATTGTGTTGGGCAAAGAGGTCACCATCATTTAATTACATAGTAGAATTATAGGTTTAAAAAAGACTCTGGTCCATCAAGTATAACTTTTTTTTACACATTCTGGTTACTAGTGTTTATCCATAATAAGGCAAATGAAAAAAATAATCTACCGAATTTTCTAAAACATTAGGCATAGAAATCTATATTTGTATTGTTCTTACAGTAAAGAACCCCTTAACCTATTAAAAATGAAATATCTGTTACTCAAATCTCAATGGATGACCTCTTGTCCTTTGTACACTGATGAACAGGTCAGCTAATAATTGCATATATGGGTACATATTTGGATATTTTTGTCATTTCCTTTATGAGATGTCTCTTTTCCACTGTAAATTATTTTCACATTTCCAGCCTTTCTTTGTAACTCAAATGTTCCATTCCCCTTTTTAATTTTGTCATTTTTTTTAGTTTGATAATGTCCTTCTTGAAAACTGGGGCTCACAATTGTACAATTTGTTCAAACAAAATTTTTTTTACAAAATTCCGATGAACTGTTTTTAGAAGAACATTTGTACTTTTTATAGATCAACTTTGTAATTTTTATAGATCGACTTGATATAGATGAACTTGTATTTTAATAAAGGATAATATCTACCAAGTATATGTCTATTATTATAATTGACCGAATACTAATTTAATAAATTTCAAATATATAGTAACTTAGACCAATCCATATCTTTAGTTGAAGCATTTATTTGCGCCCCAAACTCCTAAACTCTCGTCCTCACAATTGTACTGCATATTCAATTTTGGGTCTTAGCATTGATTATAATCCTGTGCGTTTATACCCCTTTTAAGTCTTTAAGTTTGAAGTTAACATTTCAGATATTTCCTCCTAGCAGGATTCTAGCCCTTCTTTAATTCGCAAGTGTGTTTACTGGGATCCTCACATGCCTGGCTGGTCCTTTGATGGTTGTGAAGAAAAACACTCCAATACAACCCATACTTTGTGTGCCTGCTCACACCTCTCCAACTTTGCTGTCATCATGGCACATAAGCTTGCAAAGGTAAAAAAGTATTTACTAGCTGTGTTTAAGAAGCACAGCAAATATGTTACACATATATTAAAAGGCTGATGTGATGGGGCAACTTCAGTGCAGTGTCCATGTTCAGGCTCATATCTGAATTCTCTATAACAGAGAAAAAGTGGATAAAGTAGTACTGGATATTGGTGCCTAAGGGTGCTAAATATTATTCAAATCAAAGAGTACCCATAGGGGGAGTAATGCTGCATTAAGGAGACTCATAAGTGGATGAGTTACGAGACATGTAAACAGCAAAAGAAAGTGATTTCCCCTGAAATTTAATGAGATAAATTCTAAATAGATAATACAGAAACATTTATTAATTAGCCATTCATACCTTATCTTTATTGGATCACTATACAATCATACTAGTTTAAAAACACTTAAAGTCTCCAGAATAAAGAAATAAAAATATAGCGTATATGTGTGAATAATTACTCTGTAAATAGGATGTCATGAGGAATTAATTTCATATTCATTGGTGAAGTTACGCGTCAATCATTTTTCTTTGTCCAATAGGGATGTGTTTCCACATTGAATACTGCATGTTATACTCTGTTACATTGTTGCAAATATATTGATACAATTAAAGGTGCTGTGACATTACTTGTTAAACTGAATGGCGGTGCAAATGTAAGCGTGAACAGCAAGGAACTTAACAAATACAGATAGGGTATAAACTATATAGTTACAATCCCTTCATTTTGTGTCTTATAGATTTATAAGTTCCTCTCCTGTCACACTATTCTGAGCATAATAATAACAGGCTATTAAGATATTCCGTGTCTCACTACTTGATTTTGTGTACTGGATACATTGTTTCACATTAAGACCTTTAATTCACAGAGGAATTATTCACACATAGATGCTATGTTTGTATTTATTCTGGAGAGTTTATTTGTTTTTAAACTAGTATGATTGTATAGTGATCCAATAAAGATAAGGTATAGATGGCTAATTAATAAATGTTCCTGTATTATCTATTTCCCTCATTACATTGCAGGGGTAAGCACTTTCTATTGCTGTTACATGTCTCGTAACTTGTCCACTTACATATCTGAATGCTGCTCCAGCTTTCCAACAATATTTCTCAAGCAGTGCATTCTGAACGTACCATCCATAACAAAAATTAATAGATCTGAAAGAAACCTATAGAAGGCACACCATATTAGCCCAGTATTAAAGGAATTTGCTTCTGGCATCAGTTCTCACAGCCATTTTAAGATATCTGCCTACACTATACCCCCCAGGCAGGGGTGCTTTTGGGCCCTGTCGTAACCAAGCACTTAGTGTGCCTTTACCTATACTTATTCATTTATATTCCTGAGAGATTACTCAGCTATGGACATTTCACCTAATCGGCACCATGCAACAACCCTACTACCGCTGTACCAGATTTGTGTTGAGTCATTCTCCTGATGAGACTAAACAGATGGCAGTCACATTATAAAAAGTTTCTTCTGATTCTTGCTAAACAGTTTGCTAAATTAGAGTGCTTGTTGGTTGCAAGCTTTTCAAGGTACTCCTAGCAGTTGCCCGCTTGATGGTAAGAGAGCTTCCCACACTTAGAAAAGCAAAAGTACTAATGGCACTGCTGAGATGTAAAGATTAGGGTAGCCTGTTAATCTCTGGATTTATAGATGAGATATGCACAACTTTGTGTCTATAATCCAGGTTTAATTACAGCATGGCTGAGGTGCTGTGTACTGGTATAATGAAACAAACAAAGTCAATCCTAGGATTGATAGATTGTACACCTAAATAGCACTCTTCCCCTAATCAAGGGTGGCAGAAATTGGACAGAGACTGGATGTCTTGGGAGAGGGAGTACATAGGGATTTTAAAATATAACCTTTATTTGGTAATTTAAAACAAAAACAAAAACACAAACACAATCCACATATATACAATGTTTAAAAACACAGGATTTGGTCGGATTAATTGTAATCCAATAATCTCTAAATGTAAAAAGTAGTTGTAATATCCATTTAATGTACATTAATTTGTCTTAGGTCAGGAGTATCTGTGAGGATCAGTAATGATCTGATACTCTTGGAAATTACGTGGTATTTATGGAACTTATACCACTGTAACAATAAATCTGTTAATACTTATCTTATTGGTCGAAGTTGGAATTGAAATTGTCTTCTTTGGTGTTTTATAAGTGAACACACAATTGTACAATTTTGTTAGAACTGATCTGAGATTGCATATAACAGTGTCTGGTTTATATTCTGTCTTATTACGTATGTCAAAGTTTTTAATTACAACTTTGCAAATCTACTATCACTGCTAATATAAAAGATTAAATGCAGTGTTTAGTATAGAGTGAGCAGTGCTGTCAATTTGTAACTACACTTTTTGGTAACAAACTGAATCTGCCACTATTACAACTGCTATCTAAATATGCTAAAAACTTTGCCTGATGTATTGCCAGAATATTTGCTGAACTATCAAGCACTTTAAAAAAAAATATATATATATATATATATATAATTTACATAAGATCTCATCTAATTCTGCGATTGGTTTTACATGTGTTACATGTTAAAGTCTCTTGAAACGTTTAATTAGATCTTATACAATATAAGGCTGCTTTCTGTGCTTGAAAGTATATATTATGCTGCTTGATCCAAATCAAATAAATTGCTGAAACTCAGCTCAGTTTAAGTTTACCATTTGTTTGAAACAAAGTGTTATGCCTTCCTTGTAATATACTGGTTATCGTAGCGATGTGCTTAGGCAAAGTTCTTTATAAGTTACATTGTAATTGAGTCAATGTGCATGAGTAATGTTTTGTAGCAGACTGCTCTTAACTGATTATAACAAAGCACTGCTTATAACACTCTTATATTTCACAACTGCGTTAATTTGCTTTACTGATAGATTTTAATAACCAATAGATTTGCTAAGATGGATATTCTAAATGTGTGTTCATATATGATAGATCCAGTGTTGCTGCTATGTTTTAGCGTTTTTTCATTACTGTTAGATTCTTATGATCCATAAATTGGCTATAATGAGTGTTCAATGTGTGTATTCACATAAGATAAATAAAGTAATATTGTTAATATTTCTACCACCACTTTGAGTTAGGTTAAATATTTTGTGTGTTTTGTCAACACATGATAGTTACAGCGGTAAAGTAAATTTAGTCTGACACTACTACAAACATAACAAATATGGGTAGCGTCTATATACTTTACTTATACAGATTATCACTAAGTTATTCTATGTTATACAAATGCAACTTGCAGTTTAGCGGCTTTATAGTCATGATTTGTTGGGTATTTGGGATATTATATTTAAATCCCCAAGCCCCGTATTAGTATCCTTATAACAAAACCTCACTGCAATTGCCGGTTAAGAATAAAGTAAATTAAACGGTACTAAATTAATCCCTATTCAGGGATTCATAACTTTGCTATAAATACAACTACTTTTGTTTTTTAATTAAAGACCAAGTTTCCTGCTAGTTAAAAAATGTTAGGAGGCATTCACAACAAACAATTCCCTAACATGTTTCGCCACTAACGTGGCTTTTTCAAAGGGTACGGCGCGGCCAAAATTGTGTCTTTTTATTGGCTCGCACTCCTCCTCCTATTGGTTGTCATTAGGCAAATCCGGAGGTTCGTTACAAAGAGCCAATTTCTCGATACAAAACAGTCTGTACTCATGTGAGGGAGGCTATGATTGGACAGGACTGCTTTCTCATTCATACATTGTGTACACTTTGAAGTCTTATGAATGAAAGTTATTGCATAGGAAAAGAACAAAAGTAAAACTGTCAGTTGTGGTGTAGGTGTTGAATAGTTAATTTTGTAAATTCTTCCTGATATCTACAGATTCTTGTCTCAATTCCATTCTTATTTTATAGGTCACTAAAGATTGACACCTTATTCATATCTAAAGATATGAAAAGTAGTTATTATGTTCATTTAGGCCATTAGGTTGTATAGAGTTGAGCAGATAAATCCATCTATTTTCGTGTTGGAGTAAGCTTGTTTCCTTATCTCCTCCTCTGATTCCAAAATTGACTTTCTGTATACCACAACATTTTAACCCTTCAGGTTTTCCTTGATGAAATTTGTAAAAATGATGTGCTACTGATGAAATAGCCTTCTTGTTCTTTAAATCTTTGGCTGCATTTTTGATATTGCGCACATGTTCCTGTAGCCTTGTGCGTAATTTGCGTGTCGTCATCCCTACATAGATTTTTGAACATTGACATGTTCAAGGAAAACCTGAAGGGTTAAAATGTTGTGGTATACAGAAAGTCAATTTTGGAATCAGAGGAGGAGATATGGAAACAAGCTTTTTCCAACACGAAAGTAGATGGATTTATCGGCTCAACTCTATACAACCTAATGGCCTAAATGAACATAATAACTACTTTTCATATCTTTAGATATGAATAAGGTGTCAATCTTTAGTGACCTATAAAATAAGAATGGAATTGAGACAAGAATCTGTAGATATCAGGAAGAATTTACAAAATTAACTATTCAACACCTACACCACAACTGGCATATTTGCCATAGATTTATCTCTCAATATGACACTAGATCAACTTTCACCTACAAAGTCATCACATATTAAGAGCATCCCCACTCTTTAGTTTAGCCCCTTTTTTAAGTGTGTTTTCATTTTCACTGAAGATCAGCACAAATTTTGTAGAGTTCACATTTTCACTTTATTTGATGCTCAGGCATCCTATCACTTTAAGAGGTCCAATATATTATTGAGACGTATTACCCTTGTTTATTATTATTAGGTTCAAGTGGTGTCACTTACAACCACAAAAGTCCTACACAACTGCACAAGTACACTGAGATCCAATATCAGCATGTTTATGCTGGAGAATGCACTATCCCTATATCCCTATCCCTATGTGGTGTCATTTTAAAATAGAAACAAGAGATAATAACCTGTTATTAAAATAGGTATATTTAGCTGTACAGCATTTTTGTATTATCACAGCAACATAGTTTGTTATCAGTTCAGATTCAGCATGTAATCATATAACCAATTTTACTGTAATCTTTATCTATTACTATTTGCGATACCTGTCACTTATTGTCACTTGTAAATTATTATTCTTTTTATTATTACCATTCCAAGTGGAGTCACTAAGCAACTATTAAAGCGGTACATAACTCCACAAGAGCACAGTGATTTAATTCCAGCATTTTTATGCTGTAGAATGCACTATTCCTATATCCAATGCAGTGCAATTTCGAAACTGAAATAAGACATAATAACTGTTTATCAATAGATGTACATTTAGCTGTACAGCTTTTTCTTCCTATCATACCTACATAGTCTATTATCAGTTCTGAATCAATATGCAATTATAATGATTATTGTCACAGTAACTTCTATTCATTATCATTTGTGATACTGGTCATTTTAAAATATATAGAGCATTTAAAATCAGCTTGTCATTACATTGACTGTTTAAGACGACATTTCTCTATTCATCTATATTCGTTATACCTTTTACTTTAAAAATAATGGAATTTATCTTTATTATTTGGTAAATACAGACCATAGCTTAAAAGCATATCCTGATTCATATTTCCACTCCTCTGATAAATTCCTTTTAGCCAACTCTCTCTTTCTCACATATTTCTTATCCAAGTCATATTCTGGTATTACTTGTCAGTGTCACAGGTCATGTGGTGAGCACAAACGCTATATAATCAATCAAAAAGAAATATTCCTTATTCAAAGTTTATGTTTATTTTTTATAAACAAATGGTGAAAGACAGCACCTCTCTTTTCCTTTCTGGGGCACAGGAAAGGGTTAGCCAAACCCCAATATGTATTCAAAAATAAGTAGTTTTCCAGCCTCCAGTCAAGTTAAAAAGACCTTTATTAATTTCTTACAGGGTCCATCATATCAACCAACAACGTTTCAAACCTATTCCAGGTTCTTAATCATGGAATCAGCCAATCAGATTCAAGTTCAATCCGATTGGCTGTTCCGATCAGCCAATAGAATGCAAGCTCAATCTGATTGGCTGAAGTCGTCTGAAGTCGTCGGTGAAGTTGGATGTTCCACGTTGGCGGGATGACCATGGATCCAGAAGAAAGAAGATTGAAGATGTCGCTTGATAGAAGACTTCAGCCCGATCATGGACCTCTTCAGCTCCCGCTTGGATGAAGACTTCAGCCCGATCATGGACCTCTTCAGCTCCCGCTTGGATGAAGACTTCAGCCCGATCATGGACCTCTTCAGCTCCCGCTTGGATAAAGACTTCAGTCGGATCATGGACATCTTCAGCCCCCCGCTTGGGCTTGGATCAAGACATCGGAGGCTCTTCTGGATCGATCGGTGAACCCGGCGTGGTGAAGACAAGGTAGGGAGATCTTCAGGGGCTTAGTGTTAGGTTTATTTAAGGGGGGTTTGGGTTAGATTAGGGGTATGTGGGTGGTGGGTTGTAATGTTGGGGGGGGGTATTGTATGTTTTTTTTTTACAGGCAAAAGAGCTGAATTCTTTGGGGCATGCCCGGCAAAGGGCCCTTTTCAGGGCTGGTAAGGTAAAAGAGCTTTTCTATTTTAATTTTAGAATAGGGTAGGGCATTTTTTTTATTTTGGGGGTATTTGTTATTTTATTAGGGGGCTTAGAGTAGGTGTAATTAGTTTAAAATTGTTGTAATATTTTTCTAATGTTTGTAAATATAACTTAGTTCTTTTTTATTTTTGTACTTTAGTTAGTTTATTTAATTGTATTTATTTGTAGGTATTGTATTTAATTAATTTATTGATAGTGTAGTGTTAGGTTTAATTGTAACTTAGGTTAGGATTTATTTTACAGGTAATTTTGTAATTATTTTAACTAGGTAGCTATTAAATAGTTATTAACTATTTAATAGCTATTGTACCTGGTTAAAATAAATACAAAGTTGCCTGTAAAATAAATATTAAATAGCTACAATATAATTATAATTTATATTGTAGATATATTAGGGTTTATTTTACAGGTAAGTATTTAGCTTTAAATAGGAATAATTTATTTAATAAGAGTTAATTTATTTCGTTAGATAAAAATTATATTTAACTTAGGGGGGTGTTAGGGTTAGGGTTAGAATTAGCTTTAGGTTTAGGGTTAGAATTAGCTTTAGGGGTTAAAAAATTTATTAGAGTAGCGGTGAGGTCCGGTCGGCAGATTAGGGGTTAATGCTTGAAGTTAGGTGGCGGCGATGTTAGGGAGGGAAGATTAGGGGTTAATACTATTTATTATAGGGTTATTGAGGTGGGAGTGAGGCGGATTAGGGGTTAATACATTTATTATAGTAGCGGTGAGGTCCGGTCGACAGATTAGGGGTTAATAAGTGTAGGTAGGTGGAGGCGACGTTGGGGGCGGCAGATTAGGGGTTAATAAATATTATGTAGGTGTCGGCGGTATTAGGGGCAGCAGATTAGGGGTACATAGGGATAACATATGTGGCGGCGGTGTGCGGTCGGCAGATTAGGGGTTAAAAAATGTTAATAGAGTGGCGGCGATGTGGGGGGGCCTCGGTTTAGGGGTACATAGGTAGTTTATGGGTGTTAGTGTACTTTAGAGCACAGTAGTTAAGAGCTTTATGAACCGGCGTTAGCCCAGAAAGCTCTTAACTCCTGGCTTTTTTCTGCGGCTGGAGTTTTGTCGTTAGATTTCTAACGCTCACTTCAGCCACAACTTTAAATACCGGCGTTAGAAAGATCCCATTGAAAAGATAGGATACGCAAATGACGTAAGGGGATCTGCAGTATGGAAAAGTCGTGGCTGCAAAGTAAGCTTTAGACCCTTTCCTGACTGACTCCAAATACCAGCGGGCGGTAAAAACCAGCGTTAGGAGCCTCTAACGCTGGTTTTGACGGCTACCGCCAAACTCTAAATCTAGGCGAATGTAACTTATAAAGAACTTTGCCTAAGCACATCGCTACGATAACCAGTATATTACAAGGAAGGCATAACACTTTGTTTCAAACAAATGGTAAACTTAAATTGAGCTGAGTTTCAGCAATTTATTTGATTTGGATCAAGCAGCATAATATATACTTTCAAGCACAGAAAGCAGCCTTATATTGTATAAGATCTAATTAAACGTTTCAAGAGACTTTAACATGTAACACATGTAAAACCAATCGCAGAATTAGATGAGATCTTATGTAAATTATATATATATATATTTTTTTTAAAGTGCTTGATAGTTCAGCAAATATTCTGGCAATACATCAGGCAAAGTTTTTAGCATATTTAGATAGCAGTTGTAATAGTGGCAGATTCAGTTTGTTACCAAAAAGTGTAGTTACAAATTGACAGCACTGCTCACTCTATACTAAACACTGCATTTAATCTTTTATATTAGCAGTGATAGTAGATTTGCAAAGTTGTAATTAAAAACTTTGACATACTTAATAAAACAGAATATAAACCAGACACTGTTATATGCAATCTCAGATCAGTTCTAACAAAATTGTACAATTGTGTGTTCACTTATAAAACACCAAAGAAGACAATTTCAATTCCAACTTCGACCAATAAGATAAGTATTAACAGATTTATTGTTACAGTGGTATAAGTTCCATAAATACCACGTAATTTCCAAGAGTATCAGATCATTACTGATCCTCACAGATACTCCTGACCTAAGACAAATTAATGTACATTAAATGGATATTACAACTACTTTTTACATTTAGAGATTATTGGATTACAATTAATCCGACGAAATCCTGTGTTTTTAAACATTGTATATATGTGGATTGTGTTTGTGTTTTTGTTTTTGTTTTAAATTACCAAATAAAGGTTATATTTTAAAATCCCTATGCACTCCCTCTCCCAAGACATCCAGTCTCTGTCCAATTTCTGCCACCCTTGATTAGGGGAAGAGTACTATTTAGGTGTACAATCTATCAATCCTAGGATTGACTTTGTTTGTTTCAGCTTCCCACACTTGTTGAGGCCACAGAGCTTGTGGATCTTTGCAGAGAAGTTGATTGTTCACATATGCCTAGAGATACTGAAGATATAGCTACACAGAGGGACTCTTTGCCTATTACTGCAGATGACCGTCTGACAGGGCAAGCACTGCAAACTGGCTTACATGCATTAAAACCACCCTTCATTACTTTGCAGACTGATGAGCTAGCATATGTAGGTATCTGCACTGACACTCTATGGCACTGTCCTCGGTCCTCCCCAACAGGTCAGGTTTTCAGGATTACTTTAGAGAATGGCAGGTAAAATAACTATCAGCAATATTACAAATGTATGGCTATACCGCTGAAAAATTGGCCATTGTGCGCGGAATATGCAGGTCTCCCATATTACAAGGTGAGGCGGTACAGCTATACCACTAGCATTTTAGCCTTTACGCAACTCTCCATTTCGCTTTCATAAAATGGCTTTTGAGTGCAGGATTTTCATTGCGCCCGTATTACAGGTTGTGCGGTCTGGCTATTAAGCTAGCGTTATAGCTTATACCGCAACAATCCATTCCGCTATCTGAGAACAGTAGTTATGGATTTTGCTAAACAAAAATGTTACAAAGTACACTAACACCCATAAACTACACTATTAACTCCTAAACCGCCATCCCCCTGCATAGCAAATACTATATTAAATGTATTAACCCGCCCACCCAAATAGCCAACCCTAAATAAATATATTAACCCCTAAACCGTCGACCCCCCATTGCCAACTCTAAATAAACCTATTAATCCCTAATCCGCCGGAACCCCACATCACTACTACTATAAAAAAAAGCTATTAACCCCTAAACTGCCGCACCTCCACAACGCCAACGCTAAACTAAACCTATTAACCCCTAAACCACCGGCCCCCAACATTGCTTCTACTATAAAAAAAAAAAGCTATTAATCCCTAAACTGCCAGTCTCCCACATCACCAACACTAAACTAAACCTATTTTGTAGATTAGGGCGTTTTTTTATTTTAATGGGCTCAAAAGAACTGATTGCCATTTTAAGGTCAATACCCATACAAATGCCCCTTTAGGGGCAATGGGTAGCTTAGGTTTTTTTTAGACTTAGTTCTTTTTTATTGTGGGAGGGTTACTTTTAGGGGGATTTTGTCATTTTTGTAGGTAATAGAGCTTTTTAACTTAGGGCAATGCCCTAAAAAGGCTCTTTAATGGCTATTGGTAGTTTATTGATTAGGGGGTGTTTTTTTTATAGGGCTATTAGATTAGATTTAATTTTTATTATTTTGGAAATTTTCATTTATTATTTTTTGTAATCTTAGATTTATTTTTTGTTAGTGTTTTTCTTGTATTTTTAATTTTCTGAATTTTAGTGTTTTGTTTTTTTTGTAATGTTAGGTTTTTTTAATATTGTAATTTAGTTTTTTTTTTATTTTTTTTATTTTTTTAAAGTTAGGCTAATTTATAGTTTAATCTTTAGGTTTTTTTTTCACAGGTAAGTAACATAGTAACATAGTAGATGAGGTTGAAAAAAGACCGAAGTCCATCAAATTGAACCTATACAAAAAGCTCCAGTTAATCTTAAATAATCCCTCTAAAAGGTGACCCATTTAATACTAGCAATCATATCCATGAATTTTGTTTATAGACAGAAATGTATCCAAACAATTTTTAAATGTATCTAGGGTATTGGCTCTTACAGTGAAAAAAAGTTTCCATTGCAGGAGATTTTCTCCAACCTTAAATTGTGACCTCTTGTCACAAACAATTTTCTTAGAATAAAAAGAGCTTCTGCCATCTCTGTATATGGGCCTTGAATATATTTATATAAAGTAATCATGTCACCTCTTAACGCCTTTTTTCTAAAGAAAACAGACCCAGTTTGTCTAGCTCCTCATAGCTTAAATTCTCCAATCCCCTTATTAGCTTTGTGGCCCTTCTCTGAACTTTTTCTAGGTTTATTTAGTGTCGGAGATGTCAGAGGGCAGCGGTTTAGGGGTTAATAACTTTAGCGGCCTACTAGGAGTATTTAGACTATGGGTTTATGTTAGGGTGTTAGATTTATATATAACTTTCTTTTCCTCATAGAAATCAATGGGGAATGCATTATAGCGATCGCCAATCTGTGATTGCAGGTGCTAGTTTTTTTTCTAGCACTTTCCATTGATGTCTATGGGGGAAAACGTGCACGAGCACATCAAGTCAGGCCTTGGCTTTTGTGCGGTATGGAGCTTATCGCACCATATCGCACAACAAAAGAAGTTTTTTTCAGTAACTTGTAATGGCAGCGCTATGGAGAGTGTGATACAGCTCATTTTTTTGCGTTATTTACACACCAGGTTTAGCGCACAATTTGTAATCTCAGTGTATGTTTGCTAATCAGTTGATTATTTCACCTGAGCTTTAAAAACCTAGAGGGACGTGAGTTGTATCGCACTCTCCATAGCGCTGCCATTACAAGTTACTGAAAAAAACTTATTTTGTTGTGCGATATGCTCCATACCGCACAAAAGCCAAGGCCTGACTTGATGTGCTCGTGCACGTTTTCCCCCATAGACCCTAACATAAACCCAAAGAAATATATTTCTTTCCAAGTACACTTTTTTTGGTCCCATCCTTAGTAATTTTCAATATTCTGTCTCTCACACAGTAACAACTGGCATATGTTAAAGTGAGCACTTTCTGTTAAGACTAAAAACCAGTTTAGTGAAGTTGCCAGTCTCTATTCTTTGAAGGTAATATTTAAGCAAGAACTCTGTGTTGTGAGTCTAATAAAGTTTTCCCTTTGCTTGTTCATTTGTTCTGTGATTGTTTGTAGTTATTGTTTTCTTATACTAATACTGATTACTTTTTTATTCTGGGGCTAGGTTATCTAATTTTGTTCTGTGCCCTATTGGGAGGTTAAAATCCCCTGAGAGGTAGTGGAGTAGCAATATATAGTATTCTATTATTATTATATCGATGAAACATATGTTATGTATTTATTGAGTATTGGGGCTGATATGTCAGGTTGATATTTCTCCAGTTATGTAAAACATAAATAAACTATACTGTGTGAGATCAGAAAAGGTTGGAGGGGCCCTTTCCTTTTTTTTCTTTTTCTTTTTTCCTCACAGTCAGTCTTCAGTATGCAGATTTTGTGAGATCCGGAGTAACATAGTCTTGTTTACATGCACTTTGTTAATTTGTTGCTTTGTTGAGTTCAAGATTTGACCTACAGCCAGCTGCCAGGGCAGTGGGATAGATTGGACTCTTCAAATGTTACTAGGCAATAGGGCTCCTATACTCAAAAATAAAAAGCACTTTTTAACAGACCCCCATAATTCATGCTTTTACACATGTCTTGTTACTTACTTATTATCCCATTTTAGCAAACACTATAGTGTACGATCCGCTAGTTTAAGATTTAAAAAAAATTTTGCCCTTTTTTTTTGTTAAGTTGAAGACAAAAATCTGTGTTACAACCCTTATTTGTTACATCTCTCCCAATTTTTCCACGTCTACAACATTATTATTGTATCGCTTTGTCAGGCTCACATGATGAGTTTTCTGTTTGTTAATATTGTTAATTATAGTTTTCCATACAGGTGGTGAGAATCCACAATCCATTACTTATGGGAATAACGCTTCTTTACCAATCAAGGATTTCCAAACCCTGAGAGCTCCATAAAATCCCCTCCCATCTCACACAACGTATGCTCAAACGTTTCTACTACTAAATAAAACACAGGCAATAGTAAATGTTAGATCTCAATTATTTTGGAAACCACAACAAAGGTTAAACCTTAATAGAGCAATTCACCATGCGGTGTACTCAAAAGTTTCCACTACTGGAAAAAACACGAGCAATAGTAATTGTTAAATCTCTGGTAAATGGAACGTATCTAATATATACCTAAATAGAACCATGGACGGTGTCAGCTACCCCAAAAAAACACCCTGAAAATACAAAAAAATGGAAACCTGAGAAGGATTCCTATTGGAGGCGCACCTTGTAATAATCTGCGTGTTCTATATAATGAATATACGAAGAAAATACCATAATTAAAATATATATATATTTTAATTATGGTATTTCTTGTATATTCATTTTTTTATAACTGAAATCTGTCACAAAGAAATCTACTACTATAACTACTCATATGAAGTTCAGTTTATTATAATTCATTTGTTAATTATTCAAATCTGTATTTAGTGGTGGTCCTTTAAGATTTTTATATATTTCTGTAAAAAATAAATGTTCATGGTTTAGAGAGAACATGCAACTTTCTAATTTACTCCTGTTATTATTTTTTGTTTGTTCTTTTGCTATCTTTATTTGAAAAAGCCGGGATTTAAGATTAGGAGCTGGCCCATTTTTTGTTCACCACCTAGGTAACGCTTGCTGATTGGTGGATACATTTAGCCACCACCAATCAGTAAGCGCTACTCAGATTCTGAACCAAAACTGAGCCGGCTCTTAAAGGGACAGTTCACACAAAAATGTTCTCCCCTTTAAATTGGTCCCAATGATTCATTTTATCTGCTGGAATGTTTAAAATTGTTTACAAGTAGCTCCTTTACCCCTAATTTGGCATTTGAAATAGCTGATTTAGCCTGTGGTATCCCAATCTATACTGAAAGTTTCTATACTGGAGTATATTCTATTGAATAGCCTAAGTAAACACAGCCAGCAGAAGAGATTACACTCTCAGTGGGGGACATGATAGTTAAGTAATAAAATGATAATTTTCCATTGTTCTTTCTAAGTATTGAGCTTTGGTTTTCTAGACAAATATAAGATAAGGAAGCAAGTCTGTGTACATAAAAGTGATAACATAATGAGATCTGATATTACCTGAAGCTCAACCCATTGTAATAGGCTGTGGTTTAAAAGCACAAAACCAGCTACTTCAGGGAGGAGCACAGGAGGTGGGAGGGGCATTAGGGTGGGGGGAGGGGCATGCAAGGTGGGAGGGGCACAATAGGTGGGAGGGTCATTAGGGTGGGGCAGAGGAGGTAGGTGGATGGGGGACCCTGCCACACTTTTGCCCAGGGGCCCTGGTTGGTCTCAGTCCGCCCCTGATTTTACATACAATGGAAAATTCAAGAACAAGGGGTCATGATCTCAAGCTGAAGGGTAGTAGATTCAGGAGTAATTTGAGGAAGCACTTATTTACAAAAAGAGTGATTGATTTATGGAATAAACTTCCTCTAGAGGTAGTAATGACAAACACTGTGGGGGACTTTAAAAACGCCTGGGACAAGCATAAGGCTATCTGAGTTTTTACTTTTAGGTAATATCGAGCAGACTTGCTGGGCCTATGGCTCTTATCTGCCATCAGTATCTATGTTTCTTTGTCCCTTTTTTTCTCCAGGCTTGGATCTTTCCCTTTTTTATCCTCTTTTAATACGATATAGAAAGTAAATACAGCTCACAGTTTATTCTTAAGCATACAAATTCTTGAGACATGTGGATACTTTGGAGTTATTTAGATGTTTCTATGTTTCTCATTTTTCCATAATTAACATTCTCACACATGTTTAGGGCAATTCCCCTATCAGCGGCTGAGACTAGTGGGTATCATAAGCCCAGCTTTAAACAGAAATTAACCACTTAAAAGCCTTATTCATGATATGTCTTTTATCACATTGCCAAAGGTCCTTGGAAAGCATTGATTTACATCTTACTTAGTACTATTCTACTCCCAACCAATACCCTGAGCTCAGTTAATTCACTTGCATCTAGATACAACTCCTATAGTGGTTGTGTACATATCCACCAGCTTCATGTTAATGTTTTAGTGTCCCTCTGCTTGTCATTAAGGCTTAATTACCTTATACTTTGTGCAGATATCTATTGGTCATAACAATATGATTTGGCTTCTCTTTACCAGACACATACTCTACAGCTCCATAGTTTAATAACAGTTTCTAACTCTTTATAGTGAAATATTTAATTACTACAACTACTTAAAGTAACTACTTTTTAAAGGTCCAAGACAGACCATATATATCATTAGGATAGTATTTGCCTATATCATAGATATATTTTTCTTTATATGACCAATTGGTCATGTTAAGAAAAATATATCAATAATATAGGCAAATACTATTCTAATATACGTTATATGTAGTATCAGTTGGTAATTTCTTTTCAATTTATCTAGGTCCAAAAATGACCACTTCAAATGCAAATTTTCCTCCTCTAGGTTCTATAAGATCTCTAAGGTCCAAGAGTGAACTCCTTTGTCTTGTGATGAATCTAACATAAGAAAATACTGTTAAATGGAGGTTTGAGATACAGTACCTACCTTTTATCGCGTATTGTTGTTGCTCTGTTGCTTCTATCAATAACTATTGTTAAACTGAAATTTTTGTAATTACTGTATTATGATAATCAATGTAAACTGTATACTTTGCACAACCTCAATAAAAAAAACTATTAAATAAAAAAAATAGAGCAAATTAGGTTAGCGATACCTTATAGATACATGTGTGTCATTTTTTTAATGCTTGGGCATGATTACGTGCGTCATTTTTTTCACGCCTCAGCAGGATGACACACTTAATTTTTTTTCACGCTAATGACATGTACGTACCAGGTTTTTAGCGTGTTTCACTTTCTTGTGCGCTTAGTGTTTTCTAGAGCTTCTAAACATTTTTTGTTCTTTTCATCAATCTAAGTACCAAACATCCTTCTCTGCCTCTTCATCTCAGATGCAAGGCTCCTCCAGTGTTTCCTGGCAGCCAAGCAGATTACACCTTTTTCAGGAGGCTTAGTGTCAATGGGTTCTGAACATTGTTTTCCAAGGATACAGACTAGGAGGCCTATTTATCAAAGATCTTTGCGAACCTGATCCGACAGTGCGGATCAGGTCCGCAAGACCTCGCTGAATGCAGAGAGCATGAAGGTGTCAATCAACCTGATCATACTCAATCGGGTTGAATTGTGGCGATTCATGTCCGCTAGCTTAGAGCAGGCGGACAGGGTTATGGAGCAGCAGTCTTTAGACCGCTGCTTCATAACTGCTGTTTCTGGTGAGTCTGAAGACTCGCCAGAAACACGGGCCCACAAGCTCCATACAGAGCTTGATAAATGGGCCTCTAGGTTTCAGATTGATACATCCCAGGGGAAGATTTCTTCTGTCTCATGTTCCAAAGAACTCTGTAGAGGCAGGAGCCTTTTTCCGTCGATTTCAGATGTAGAATCTATGGGAGTAATAGTTCCAGTTCCGGTTTTGTAACAGGGTCAGGGATTTTATTCCAACCTCTTTATTGTACCCAATAAATAAGTAACTTATAGACCTGTTCTGGACTTGAAAACTTTAAACAAGTTTCTCAGGGCTTCTTCTTGTCGGTTAATGTTCTCTATAGATCTGAAGGATGCTTATCTTCATATCCCTTTTCACAGGGATCATCATCAATTTCTAAGATTTGCATCCCTGGAGCATTTTCAATTTGTTGCTCTACCATTTGGTGTGGCTACCACTCCAAGAAATATTACAAAGGTTCTGGGGCCTCTCTTATCAGTAATAAGAGCTTAGGGTGTTTTGGTGGTTCCTTACCTGGGCAATATATTGGTACAGGCTCCATCTTTACATTTAGCAATATCTCATACCAACAGTCTTTTGTTGTTTCCTCAGGAGCATGGTTGGAAAGTACATTTTTCAAAAAGCTCTCTGTTCTCTCAATACTATTCAGTCTCCATGACACTTTTCTTGACAGAACAGAGAAGGATGAAGTTACACGCAGCTTGTGTAAATCTTTGATCAGTTCCTTCTCCCTTGGTGGCTCTTTGTATGGAAGTTTTAGGTTTGATTATAGCAGCCTCAGATGCTATTCATTTTGCTCGGTTTCAGATAAGACCTCTTCAGCTTTGTATGCTTTGTCAGTGGTGCAGGGATTACACTCAGTTGGCTGAAAAGATTATTTTGGATGTCAATACAAGACAATCCCTTTATTGGAGGATCAACCATCGGTCCATTGTTCTGGGGGCGTCCTTTATCCGTCCACATTAGACTGTGATCTTGACAGATGCAAGTCTCTCGGGTTGGGGTGCAGTCTACGGGGCTCGGATCACAGGAAGTTTGGTTACTTCAGAAGGCAAAGGACCCTTCTGTATTGTCCAGTCTTGAAAAGAGATACTTATCTGAGTTTTAGATGACATGGGGGGTGGGACTTGCAGTTCTCTGGAAGTGATATAGGTTTCCTGAATTCTAACTTTGGCAGAGAGCAATTCCTGTACAATTTCTGCAGTTCATATTCCAGGGGTGAACATTTGAGAAGCAGACTTTCTCAATCATCAATCCCTTCACCCAGTCTTTAGACAGATTGTGGACCTATGGTGTCTTACGGAAAGTGATCTGATGACTTCACATTTGAACAAAACACTCCACAGATATTTTGCGAGGTCCAGGGATCGTTAAAGGGACACTGAACCCAAATGTTTTCATTTGTGATTCAGATAAAGCATGCAATTTTAAGCAACTTTCTAATTTACTCCTATTATCAATTTTTCTTCATTCTCTTGGTATCTGTATTTGAAAAAGAAGGCATCTAAGCTTTTTTTTTTGGTTCAGGTCACTGAACAGCACTTTTTTATTGGTGGATGAATTTATCCACCAATTAGCAAGAACAACCCAGGTTGTTCACCAAAAATGGGCCAGCATCTGAACTTACATTCTTGCATTTCAAATAAAGATACCAAGAGAAGAAAATGTGATAATTGGAGTAAATTAGAAAGTTGCTTAAAATGTCATACTCTATCTGAATCATGAAAGAAAAAAATTGGGTTCAGTGTCCCTTTAAGCAGAGTTGCTTAGTAGTTTTGTCTAATTTTCATTTTTTTATATCTTGTTCTGTAACAGCCAGGATTAAGAAGGAAGTATCATCAGTAATTCTGGTTGCTCCAGCTTAGCCTCACAGGACTTAGTTTGTGGATCTGGTACAGATGTCTAGTTGTCCTCTATGGCCACTTCCTCTGCGTCATGACCTTCTGTCTCAAGGTCTATTCTTTTATTAGGATTTAGAATCTCTGGAGATTGAACACTTAGTTTCAAGACAGAGAGGTTTTCCTGATTATGTCATCCAAACTTTGGTTGAGGCCCATAAACCTGTGACAAGAAAGATTTATCACAAAGTCTGGAAGGCTTTTATTTCATGGTGTTTGGAATATAGGTTCAGTTGGCACTCTTTTAGAATTCCTAGAATTCTTCAATTTTTTACAACAGCTTGGATAAGGGACAGCTAGTAATGTCTTGCAGCTAGTAATGAAGTCAGTGTAAATACATTTGGTGGGGGATTTACACCATAGTGTCCCTTTAATAAACTCAATGGGCGAGATTACATACAGTATATGGCGCAGGCTTCAGCGCAAGTGCTGAAACCCACGCCGCCCATAATTTCACCTCACACATCGGGGTATTACATATACAGCGCTGGCAGTTCATAAAGTGCAGTACGTCGGATAAACTAGCGATGTCAAGAAATGTGCGGAAATACAAATTTCTGGAGTTGCCAGCGCCTAAGAAAAATAAAATATATATCAAATCTCCCGTAAAAGTCTAAAATGCCTCCCAAAAATAAACCCAACACGTAAAACCCCTATATCCACCATCAAAACAACATCGGAACTAATAAAAGTATTACCCCAAAACCGACAAGCAATATGCCTAATTAAACTATTAACCCATATATCCACCATCAAACCCACATTGCCAATAGGATGAGAGCTACTGAAATCCTATTGGCTGTTTAAATCAGCCAATATGATTTCAGTAGCTCTCATACTATTGACTGATTTGAATTTGAAGACTTAAATCAGCCAATACGAATTCAAGGGATGCCATTTTTAATCGCATACCTTGAATTCACTATTCAGTGTACGGGGATGACCGTACTAAGAGGATCCTCCACGCTCCATGGCTTTGTGATCACCAGTCTTCAGTTCCAGGGTCGCCGGTCTTCAGCTCCACAGTCATTGTTCTTCAATTCCGCCCTCCGCTCTGTGCCGGCTTATTCCTGGAAGAAGAAAGAAGAGGTCACCGCTTGGAAGAAGACTTCACCACCCGCAACAGGATTTTCTCCGCTGGACTTCAGCAACCGTGAGTACCAAAGTTAGACTTAGGTTTCTTTTTAATTTTTGGGGGGTTTGTTTTTTTAGATTAGGGATGGGCACTTCTTAAAAGAGCTGAATGCCCTTTTAAAGGCAGCAAAAGAGCTGAATGCCCTTTTAAGGGCAATGCCCATACAAAGCCCTTTTCAGGGCAATGGTAGTTTAGGTTTTTTAATGTTAGGTTTATTTATTTTGGGGAGTTTAGTGGGTGGTGGGCTTTACTGTTAGGGGGGACTTATAATTTTTTTAACTGCAAAAGAGCTGTTTACCTTAGGGCAATGCCCTGCAAAAAGCCCTTTTAAGGGCTATTGGTAGTTTAGCATTAGATTAGGGGGTGTTTTTATTTTGGGGGGTTCAAAGGGATTAGGTTTAATTTTTTTATTTTTGATAATTTGTTTATTATTTTCTTTTATATTAGATTTTTTATTTTTTGTAATTTTAGCTTAATTTAAATTTATGCCTAGATTTAGAGTTCTGCGTTAGCCGTCAAAACCAGCGTTAGGGGCTCCTAACGCTGGTTTTGGGCTACCGCTGGTATTTAGAGTCAGTCAACAAAGGGTCTAAAGCTCACTTTGCAGCCACAACTTTTCCATACCGCAGATCCCCCTACGCCATTTGCGTATCCTATCTTTTCAATGGGATCTTTCTAACGCTGGTATTTAGAGTCTTGGCTAAAGTGAGCATTAGAAATCTAACGACAAAACTCCAGCCGCAGAGAAAAGCCAGGAGTTAAGAGCTTTCTGGGGTAACGCCGGTTCATAAAGCTCTTAACTAGTGTGCTCTAAAGTACACTAACACCCATAAACTACCTATGTACCCCTATACCGAGGCCCCCCCCACATCGCCGCCACTCTATTTAATTTTTTTAACCCCTAATCTTCCGACCGCACACCGCCGCAACCTACATTATCCCTATGTACCCCTAATCTGCTGCCCCTAACACCGCCGACCCCTATATTATATTTATTAACCCCTAATCTGCCGCCCCCAACGTCGCCGCCACCTACCTACAATTATTAACCCCTAATCTGCCGACCGGACCTCAACCGCTACTATAATAAAGTTTTTAACCCCTAATCCGCCTCACTCCCGTCTCAAAAACCCTATAATAAATAGTATTAACCCCTAATCTGCCCTCCCTAACATCACCGACACCTAACTTCAAGTATTAACCCCTAATCTGCCGACCGGACCTCGCTGCTACTCTAATAAATTTATTAACCCCTAAAGCTAAGTCTAACCCTAACACCCCCCTAAGTTAAATATAATTTTTATCTAACAAAATAAATTATTTCTTATTAAATAAATTATTCCTATTTAAAGCTAAATACTTACCTGTAAAATAAACCCTAATATAGCTACAATATAAATTATAATTATATTGTAGCTATTTTAGGATTAATATTTATTTTACGGGCAACTTTGTATTTATTTTAACCAGGTACAATAGCTATGAAATAGTTAATAACTATTTAATAGTTACCTAGTTAAAATAATTTCAAAATTACCTGTAAAATAAATCCTAACCTAAGTTACAATTAAACCTAACACTACACTATCAATAAATGAATTACATACAAATACCTACAAATAAATACAATTAAATAAACTAACTAAAGTACAAAAAATAAAAAAAGAACTAAGTTACAAAAAATAAAAAAATAATTTACAAACATTATAAAAATATTACAACAATTTTAAGCTAATTACACCTAATCTAAGCCCCCTAATAAAATAACAAAGCCCCCCAAAATAAAAAAAATGCCCTACCCTATTCTAAAATAAAAATTTAAAAGCTCTTTTACCTTACCAGCCCTTAAAAGGGCCTTTTGCGGGGCATGCCCCAAAGAATTCTGCTCTTTTGCCTGTAAAAAAAAAATACAATACCCCCCCAACATTACAACCCACCACTCGCATACCCCTAATCTAACCCAAACCCTCTTAAATAAACCTAACACTAAGCCCCTGAAGATCTCCCTACCTTGTCTTCACCACGCCGGGTATCACCGATCCGTCCAGAAGAGGGTCCGAAGTCTTCATCCAAGCCGAAGCGGGGGCTGAAGAGGTCCATCATCCGGCTGAAGTCTTGATCCAAGCGGGGGCTGAAGAGGTCCATCATCCGGCTGAAGTCTTGATCCAAGCGGGGGCTGAAGAGGTCCATCATCCGGCTGAAGTCTTGATCCAAGCGGGGGCTGAAGAGGTCGATCATCCGGCTGAAGTCTTGATCCAAGCAGGGGCTGAAGAGGTCCATCATCCGGCTGAAGTCTTGATCCAAGCGGGGGGCTGAAGAGGTCCATCATCTGGCTGAAGTCTTCTATCAAGCGGCATCTTCAATCTTCTTTCTTCCGGCTCCATCTTCATCCCGCCGATGCGGAACATCCATCCTGGCCGACGACTTCCCGACGAATGACTGTTCCTTTAAGGGACGTCATCCAAGATGGCGTCCCTCGAATTCCGATTGGCTGATAGGATTCAGCCAATCAGAATTAAGGTAGGAAAAGTATGATTGGCTGATGGAATCAGCCAATCAGATTCAAGTTCAATCCGATTGGCTGATCGGATTGAACTTGAATCTGATTGGCTGATTCCATCAGCCAATCAGAATTTTCCTACCTTAATTACGATTGGCTGATAGAATCCTGTCAGCCAATCGGAATTCAAGGGACGCCATCTTGAATGCGGGATGAAGATGGAGCCGGAAGAAAGAAGATTGAAGATGCCGCTTGATAGAAGACTTCAGCCGGATAATGGACCTCTTCAGCCCCCGCTTGGATCAAGACTTCAGCCGGATGATGGACCTCTTCAGCCCCCGCTTGGATCAAGACTTCAGCTGGATGATGGACTTCTTCAGCCCCCGCTTGGGCTTGGATGAAGACTTCGGACCCTCTTCTGGACGGATCGGTGATACCCGGCGTGGTGAAGACAAGGTAGGGAGATCTTCAGGGGCTTAGTGTTAGGTTTATTTAAGGGGGGTTTGGGTTAGATTAGGGGTATGTGGGTGGTGGGTTGTAATGTTGGGGGGGTATTGTATGTTTTTTTTACAGGCAAAAGAGCAGAATTCTTTGGGGCATGCCCCGCAAAAGGCCCTCTTAAGGGCTGGTAAGGTAAAAGAGCTTTTCAATTTTTATTTTAGAATAGGGTAGGGCATTTTTTTATTTTGGGGGGCTTTGTTATTTTATTAGGGGGCTTAGAGTAGGTGTAATTAGCTTAAAATTGTTGTAATATTTTTATAATGTTTGTAAATTATTTTTTAATTTTTTGTAACTTAGTTCTTTTTTTATTTTTTGTACTTTAGTTAGTTTATTTAATTGTATTTATTTGTAGGTATTTGTATGTAATTCATTTATTGATAGTGTAGTGTTAGGTTTAATTGTAACTTAGGTTAGGATTTATTTTACAGGTAATTTTGTAATTATTTTAACTAGGTAGCTATTAAATAGTTATTAACTATTTAATAGCTATTGTACCTGGTTAAAATAAATACAAAGTTGCCTGTAAAATAAATATTAATCCTAAAATAGCTACAATATAATTATAATTTATATTGTAGCTATATTAGGGTTTATTTTACAGGTAAGTATTTAGCTTTAAATAGGAATAATTTATTTAATAAGAAATAATTTATTTTGTTAGATAAAAATTATATTAAACTTAGGGGGGTGTTAGGGTTAGGGTTAGACTTAGCTTTAGGCGTTAATACATTTATTAGAGTAGCGGCGAGGTCTGGTCGGCAGATTAGGGGTTAATACTTGAAGTTTGGTGTCGGTGATGTTAGGGAGGGCAGATTAGGGGATAATACTATTTATTTTAGGGTTTTTGAGGCGGGAGTGAGGCGGATTAGGGGTTAATAACTTTATTATAGTAGCGGTGAGGTCCGGTCGGCAGATTAGGGGTTAATAAGTGTAGGTAGGTGGCTGCGACATTGGGGGCAGCAGATTAGGGGTTAATAAATATAATATAGGGGTCGGCGGTGTTAGGGGCAGCAGATTAGGGGTACATAGGGATAACGTAGGTTGCGGCGGTGTATGGAGCGGCAGATTAGGGGTTAATAATAATATGCAGGGGTCAGCGATAGCGGGGGCAGCAGATTAGGGGTTAATAAGTGTTAGGTTAGGGGTGTTTAGACTCGGGGTACATGATAGGGTGTTAGGTGCAGACATAGGAAGTGTTTTCCTTTAGGAAACAATGGGGCTGCGTTAGGAGCTGAACACTGCTTTTTTGCAGGTGTTAGGTTTTTTTTCAGCTCAAACGGCCCCATTGTTTCCTATGGGGGAATCTTGCACGAGCACGTTTTTGAAGCTGGCCGCGTCCGTAAGCACCGCTGGTATTTAGAGTTGCAGTGGCGGTAAATTATGCTATACGCTCCCTTTTTGGAGCCTAACGCAGCCCTTCTGTGAACTCTAAATACCAGCGGTATTTAAAAGGTGCAGGGGAAAAAAGCACGCGTAGCTAACGCACCCCTTTGGCCGCAGAAATCTAAATCTAGGCGTTAGTTTTTTTTATTTTTAAAGTAATGTTAGGTTTTTTATTTTAATAGTTACTAACTTTAGTATTTTTTAATTTAGGTAATTTGGGTTAATTTAGGGGGTGTTAGGTTAGGGGTTTTAGGGGCCTTAGTAATTTATTTATTTGCGTTGTGGGGGATGGCAGTTTAGGAGTTAATAGTTTTAATAGGTAGTTTGCGATGTGGGTTAATGGCGGATAAGGGGTTAATAGTTTTAATAGGGACTTTGTGATGTGGGTTAATGGCGGATTAGGGGTTAATACATTAGGTAGTTTGCGATGTTGGGGTTAGCGGATATAGGGCTTATTACTTTAATTATTAGTTATGATGTGGGTTTGATTATGGATATAGGGGTTAATATACTTTATTAGATATTGGGGTGGGGGATTGCGGTTGACAGGTAGATAGATATTGCGCATGCGTTAGGTGTTAGTTAATATTTTCAGGCAGTTACGGGAGTTACGGTGCTCACATTTTCAGTGCAAGGCTTGTTGCGACTGATTTTGTATGGCGAGGAGAACATGGAGTAAAATGTCTCCATTTTTGCCACTTAAGTCCTTGCGCTGAATATGTGATACCTATTTGCGACGCGGTTCTATGTTAGCTTATGGGAGTAAAAATTGTGGCCGACGGTTGAAATATACGTATCGCATTTATATGCGGCGCTGTATATTGGATACCAAAACCGCGTAAAAAAAAGTATTTTGCGGGCAACGCTGCATATGTAATCGGGCCCAATATTTTTGGTTAATTGAAAAGACCATATTATTATTAAAATCACATAGCTAAACTTTGAAATGTGTACTCAGATTTAATACCGTAACCAAATGTTGCTTCAAATGTAATAAAGTGTTTTGATATATAAACATGTTAATTAAAAAAATACTCAAAGTGATTACAAATATCTATCTGCATTCAGAAAGGTTTCAATAAAAAAACAGAGCAGCTTTTATTTGTTTAAACCTGATATCCTTTATCAAATGTAACATTTAAATAAATTGATTTATCTTTTGATTATCAAATTTAACATTCAAATATTCACTATAAATATTTAAATATTGATTTGCATAGACGTCAGATTCAAATCTTAACATTGATTCTATAGAAATTGTTGAATGACAGAGCAAATGTCAAGGGAAAGATTTTTTTTACAATTTGAATACTAAAACTGAAATATTCAATTATCCCTAAAAGTTAACCCAATGCACAGTTACACTTATAGCTGTTTTGGAAAAGGTTAAAAATAACTATACTATTTTAGTACTCCATTTTCTTTTTTTGGGAGGTTAAAAAAAGCTGAAATTATTTTTAAATTGTATTGCTTCTCATTGATCCACAAATCCTTAAAATAACAATGTCATAACACAAAAATGCAACTCTCCCAACCATGCCACTTATTGTGGGATTGTGACAGATTAGGAGCTCTGTCCTGGCATCCCTTCCACAGCTCTTTTTGCTGTATAAATGTCCCAATTTCAGGAAGTAAAACTAGAATGTTCTAATCCTGGCTATGTCCATGACACTCAAACTCTGCTCATGGACCACAAGTGTCCTCATCCCCATTCATCATAAACCCCCCACTAAACACCAATAATCCTGCCTACAGTCTTATGGAGGTATAAAATGAATGGAGTAATAATATGATTAGGTGAAATCACAACTTTTCAGTTGATATTCATATTTTAGTAAATGGTGAATTAAATTACCCTACTAAAATCAGAATGCATTAAAGTAATTCACAAAAATAGCATTCTAATGAACAGAGCTTACTTTTTAATTTGCTTGTCTGCTAGACTAATTTGTTAAATTAAGGTGATGGTAAATCCATCTTTAGCAAACGCTAGGATTTAACATCACTAAAAATAATGTTGAATTTAAATGATAATTTATTTATAAAAGAAGCGCTTAACTTTCTATGTGCTGTGGGTGGCTCTGACTTAAGAGCTGCTACAGCACAGTGAATTTTCTTCCACCTCTAAACCAATAGAGGTGTCATCTGACATGGTTGGTTTAGAGGTGGACGCGTCACCTCATTGATAGAAGAGCGCTGTGTTGTGAGCGGCTGGAGGCACTGAGTTTAGAGCGGCCGCAGAGTTTAACACCCTTTTTTTAATAAATGATCACTTAAAATCAACATTATTTTTAGTGATGGTAAATCCTAGCGTTTTGTTAAACGCTCGTATTTGCCTTAACTTTAAACACATCTTGCTTTTGTATAAAATGGTGCTTGTCAGTAAAATGGTGCTTATAACACACTCCCCCAGAGGACAAAAAGCAAAATCTGGAACCTGTAAATGCTGCAAATCAAATATATGGATTAGGAAGTTAGCAGTATACTAAAAACATAGGCTACATGATTTTTTATTTTTTATTTTAATTCTCTAGAGCCTGGAGCAATGGACAATCTATAAACAAAAGTAAGAGGTTTGTGCTGTACATATACAAGATAACCTCATACTTCAGGGAGATTTTATAATAAATAAGTTGTTGTTTTGATAGAACTTTATATTGAATATTTCTCTTTCACAGAATATCTCTGTTTCTGTTCTGCAGGATGAACTGGGTCTTACCCTGCTGTCTCAGATTGGTCTCATCGTGTCTCTTATCTTCCTGCTTCTCTCTCTTCTCACATTCATCCTAGTCCGTTCTCTAAGCCTTCACAAGTTCATGCTACTTATATTGTGTGGATGTCTCTTCCTGGGACAGCTCCTTATACTAGTGGGTCTAAAACAAACTTCACATAAGGTGAGCATCTCTCATTTATGCTTTTAGCAAAACTTTTGCAAAATTTCTACTTTCTGGGGTCAATTTATTATAGTGCGAGCGGACATGATACGATGTAGCGTATCATGTCCGCTGCATATTAATAAATGCTGACTGCATACGCTGTCGGCATTTATCATTGCACCAGCAGTTCTTGTGAACTGCTGGTGCAATATCGCCCCTGCAGATTTGCGGGCAATCGTCCGATAGCAGGGGGTGTCAATCAACCCTCAGAGCAGGCGGACAGGTAATGGAGCAATGGTCTTTAGACCGCTGCTTCATAACTTCTGTTTCCAACGAGCCTGAAGCTCCGTACGGAGCTTGATAAATTGACCCCTCTGTCTTTTTTTTCAACCTCATCTACTATGTATTTTAATATTTTAAAGACATACTAAATATTAAAGTATTTTTTTTATTTGATTTGATAACAGTTGATTTCTTTGCATTGCTGATCTGTGGGATAAAAGCTCATTGGCTGATAAAAAAAACTCTGAAAGCTCTGTTATTGGTCAGTTACACACCCCTGCAAGAATAAGAGCAACAATATTTTTAGGACAGTCAAATCGTATAAAAAACAAAAAACAATGTTAAAATGTAAAATATAAAGACAATAATACACATTTCTCTACTAAAATTAGCTTGAGCCTGATTAAAGAGACATACATGTGCAGAAAAAGCAATTGCTTGCAAATACTTATGGCCAAGATTACAAGTGGAGTGCAAAAATATTAGTTATTGAGCGCTAACAGTACTCAAGTTAAATTGTTAACTTACGAATGAAAGAATTACGTGAGCTAATATCTGGAGATCATAGACATCTATGGAGCACACCACAAAACCCTCTTCCGACTTTCGCTATCACACTAACCCAGTGGTGAGTTAGGATAACTGCGCTAAGGCGGAAGGTGGATTAAGAAATGCGTCAAATACCTTTCTTCTTCACTTAAAAGAAAATGTTATTTATTTTATATATATATATATATAATCTTTAAAGGGACATTAACTCTTTGGCTGCTAAGCCATTTCCGCCTGTGTTCTAAGCTGGTTTTGAGCTGTTTGTTGCAATTCACATTTAAACACTTTTAGAAGTACAGTTTGTGTGAATAAACTATACAAACTCTATATATGTTTTTTATCAACAAACCCAGCGGATTCAAAATATACTATTATTATATATGTATGTATCATCAGGTTTAAAAAATAGCACGTACAATAAATAATAGTATGCAATTTTATTTTTCTAAGTTCTATCATCAAAACCTGGGTGGATAAATATTTGTAGTCTATCTTAAATAAGTAGAAATTAAGAACATTTCACTGTTTTTTTCAACTGTCAGAAACAGCATCTTAGAATTTACTGTACTATTTTTAGCAATTAAACAGTTCTAGCCACCTGAGCAATTAAAATGGGGTACATATGAAAGTACTATGAAAGTTGCAGAAAGTACACCCCTTGGTGCATCAAATGAGGGGCTACAAGTATTTCTAGCATGAATTTGGGGTGCAAAGCAATTAATGGAATAAGTTGCATTGCTTAAAAAATAAATCTAAGCCATATTCCACTTATTATTACATTGTCTATTTTTGTGCTAGAAATACATGTAGCCCCTCATTTGAATTGCCAAGGGGTGTACTTTCCAAAAATGTGTACTTTTATTTAATGTTCTTAGTTTCCCAGGTTTCTACAGCTGTCTGATTGCAGACATAACCCATAAAAGTTGTTAAAAATGTTATAGGGTGTTTTTTTTTTAAATAGCATTTCTCTACCATTTATTTATTTGTAACCACATTATCCAGGTGATCATGGGATTACAAATATAATATTGGTCCGTATTAATATTGGTCCGTATTTTCAAAGGGAATGCAACATTTCTCAGCAAGGTGATCACTGTGTTAACGCTGGTTACCACAGTGATCATTTAGCTATAATACTTAAACCAATATTTATTTTTCAAAAATAAACAATTTTATTTTTATAAAATGTATTTTGGGGGTCTTTTTGATCTTTATTTATATGCCTTTAGAGCCCCCAAATCCTTTTTTTATTTTTTTGCATTTTAATTTTTTTTTTTTTATTATTCCTAGACCCCAAAGACTTATACCATTGGAAAATGGGTCTGGGATACAGGCATCTAAGCAGTATGCCCCCATCTCCCTATAACTGACAATTGTCAGTTTTTAAATAAAGTTGCACAATGATGTCATCACCTCATTGCGCATGACGTAACCTCAAGGGGAGGGAAGCCCCGGCGATGCCTCGCCGGGGTAGGAGTGGATGGGAGTCCTCAGACCTCAATCAAGGTGGTGGGCTGCTAGCAACGGCTCAGAGCCGTCGCTAGCACTTGAGTGTGAAAATCTGCGATGGCTCAAAAGGTTAAACACTTTCGGCCATATTATGCGTTAGAAGCTATGCGGTGCTAACGAGCAGTTTTTTCTCACCGTTCACTTACCTGCAGCTCTGGTATTACGGGTTTTTACAAACCCGGCGTTAAAAGGCAAGAAGTGAGCGTTGAGCAAAATTGTGCTCCTTACCGCACTTCAATACCAGCGCTGCTTAAGTCAGCGGTGAGCTGTTCATACGTGCTCGTGCACGATTTCCCCATATGAATCAATGTGGAGAGCCGGCTGAGAAAAAGTCTAACACCTGCAAAAAAGCAGCGTAAAACTCAGTAACGCAGCCCCATTGAATCTTATGGGGAAATAAAAGTTATGTTTACACCTAACACCCTAACATGAACCCCCAGTCTAAACACCCCTAATCTTACATTTATTAACCCCTAATCTTCCGCCCCTAACATCGTTGCCACCTACATTATATTTATTAACCCCTAATCTACCGCTCCGGACATCGCCGCCACCTACATTATACTTATTAACCCCTAATATGCTGTCCCCAACATTGTCGACACCTACATTAATATTTATTAACCCCTAATCTGCCGCCCCAATGTCGCCGCAACCTAACTACACTTATTAACCAGTAATCTGCCGCCCCCAACGTCGCCACCACTATAATAAACATATTATAACCCCTAGAACACCCCACTCCCGCCTTGCAAACATTAGTTAAATATTATTAACCCCTAATCTGCTGTCTCTAACATCGCTGCCACCTACCTACATTTATTAACCCCTAATATGCCGCCCCCAACGTCGCCGCCACTTTGCTAAATGTATTAACCCCTAAACCTAAGTCTAACCCTAACACCCCCTAACTTAAATACAATTACAATAAATCTAAATAAAAATTAATATTATTACCTAAATAATTCCTATTTAAAACTAAATACTTACCTGTATAACTAATAGTTACATTGTAGCTATCTTAGGGTTTATTTTTATTTTACAGGCAAGTTTGTATTTGGAACAGCCAATAGAATGCGAGCTCAATCCTATTGGCTGATTGGATCAGTCAATAGGATTGAACTTCAATCCTATTGGCTGATTGCATCAGCCAATAGGATTTTTTCTGCCTTAATTCCGATTGACTGATAGAATTCTATTAGCCAATCGGAATCTAAGGGACGCCATCTTGGATGATGTCACTTAAAGGTACCGTCATTCAGTAAGAAGACTCCAGATAAAGAGGATGCTCCATGTCGGATGTCTTGAAGATGGACCCGCTCTGCGTCGGATGGATGAAGATAGAAGATGCCGTCTGGATGAAGACTTCTGCCCATCTGGAGGACCACTTCTCCTGGCTTGGATGAATACTTCTCCCGACTTCGTTGAGGACTTCGGCCCGGTTGGATGAAGACGTCTGCCGCTTCCTTGAGGATGGATGTCCGGTCTTCAGAACTGTAAGTCGATCTTCAGGGGGTTAGTGTTAGCTTTTTTTAAGGGTGTATTGGGTGGGCTTATTTTTTAGGTTAGGGACTTGGGCTGCAATAGAGCTAAATGCCTTTTAAGGGCAGTGCCCATCCAAATGCCCTTTTCAGGGCAATGGGGAGCTTAGGTTTTTTTAGTTAGTATTTTATTCGGGGGGTTGGTTGTGTGGGTGGTGGGTTTTACTGTTGGGGGGTGTTTTTTGTATTTTTATTTTACAGGTAAAAGAGCTGATTACTTTGGGGCAATGCCCCGCAAAAGGCCCTTTTAAGGGCTATTGATAGTTTAGTTTAGGCTAGGGTTTTTTTATTTTGGGGGCTTTTTCTTATATTGATAGGGATATTAGATTAGGTGTAATTAGTTTAAAGATCTGTAATTTGTTTTTTCATTTTCTGTAATTTAGTGGGGGCAGGGTTGTAATTTAGCTAATTTAATTAAATTTATTTAATTGTTTTTAATTTAGTTAATTTATTTAATTAGAGTGCAGTGTTAGGTGTTATTGTAACTTAGGTTAGGTTTTATTTTACAGGTACTTTTGTATTTACTTTAGCTAGGTAGTTATTACATAGTAACATAGTAACATAGTAGATGAGGTTGAAAAAAGTCCAAAGTCCATTGAGTTCAACCTATACAAATCTAAAATATATACAAAAAGCTCCAGTTAAACTTAAATAATCCCACTAAAAGGTGACCCATTTAATACTAGCAATCATATCCATGAATTTTGTTTAAAGACAGAAATGTATCCAAATAATTTTTAAATGTATCTAGGGTATTGGCATTCACTACCTCCTTTGGTAATGAGTTCCAAAATTTTATTGCTCTTACAGTGAAAAAACGTTTCCGTTGCAGGAGATTAAATCTCCTTTCCTCCAACCTCTGGTCACAAACAATTTTCTTGGAATAAACAGCGCTTCTGCCATCTCTGTATATGGGCCTTGAATATATTTATATAAAGTAATCATGTCATCTCTTAAGCGCCTTTTTTCTAAAGAAAACAGACCCAGTTTGGCTAGCCTCTCCTCAAAAGTTAAATTCTCTAATCCCCTTATTAGCTTTGTGGCCCTTCTCTGAACTTTTTCTAGTTCTGCAATATCTTTTTTTGCGATCGGTCCCCAGAACTGCACTCCATACTCAAGGTGAGGTCTTACCAGGGCTTTATATAGTGACAAAATTATGCTTTCCTCCCTTGAGTCAATGCCTCTTTTAATACATGCTAGTATCTTATTAGCCTTTGAAGCTGCTGCCCTGCATTGTGCACCCATCTTTAGCTTGTTATCTATTATTACTCCCAAATCCCTTTCCTCCTGTGTTTGGCTATGTCTTGTTCCATTTAAATAATACGTTGTCTGCTTATTTTTACTTCCAAAATGTAGAACCTTGCATTTTCCTGTATTAAATCTCATTTTCCATTTACCTGCCCATAACTATTTAATAACTATTCTACCTAGTTAAAATAAATACAAACTTGCCTGTAAAATAAAAATAAACCCTAAGATAGCTACAATGTAACTATTAGTTATATTGTAGCTAGCTTAGGGTTTATTTTACAGGTAAGTATTTAGTTTTAAAAAAGAATTATTTAGGTAATAATATTAATATTTATTTAGATTTATTGAAATTCTATTTAAGTTAGGGGGTGTTAGGGTTAGACTTAGGTTTAGGGGTTAACACATTTAGTATAGTGGTGGCGATGTTGGGGGCGGAAGATAAGGGGTTAATAAATGTAGGTATGTGGCGGAGATGTTAGGGACAGCAGATTAGGGGTTAATAATATTTAAATAGTGTTTGCGAGGCGGGAGTGCGGTGGTTTAGGGGTTAATATGTTTATTATAGTGCCGACGTTGGTGCGGCAGATTAGGGGTTAATAAGTGTAGGTAGGTTGCGGCGACATTGGGGGCGGCAGATTAGGGGTTAATAAATATAATGTAGGTGTCGGCGATGTTGGGGGGAGCAGATTAGGGGTTAATAAGTATAATGTAGGTGGCGGCGGTGTCCGGAGCGGCAGATTAGGGGTTAATAAGAATAATGTAGGTGGCGGTGATGTTATGGGGCGGCAGATTAGGGGTTAATAATATTTAACTAGTGTTTGCGAGGCGGGAGTGCGGCGGTTTATGGGGTTAATATGTAGAGTTAGTGTACTTTGTAGCACTTTAGTTATGAGTTTAATGCTACAGCGTTGTAGTGTAAAGCTCTTAACTACTGACTTTAGAATGCGTTACGGATCTTGGAGGTAGAGGGTGTACCGCTCACTTTTTGGCCTCCCAGGATAGACTCGTAATACCGGCGCTATGGAAGTCCCATAGAAAAAAGACTTTACGAAGTTTACGTGTCTTTTTGCGGTAAGGCTGCAGAAGTGTGCAGTTAACGCTGCTTTTTTACCTTAATGCACAACTCGTAATCTAGCCGTTTGAGATGGTAATATAAAATGATAAACTGTTTAAATAAAAAAAAAAACTCTGCGATATACTTTTATTATTTATTTTGTCCCCTTTTCCTGTAATTCCATTCTGAGATTTTGAGCTTTTCAGTTCCTGTTAGAAATGGAAGTGCAGAACACTGTTATGTTCCACACAGCCATTGGCTGCACACTTTAGTGACCTATTTATAACTGTCTTTAATTGGCCACAGCATATAAGGTAACCTAAGTTACAACATGGCAGCTCCCATTGTTTTATAGACACTAAAACTTTATTTTCTCAAATTCTAAACAACTAATGAAACTTTACAAAAATCCATCTACATGTTATTCTCAGTCTAATCTTTACATTGAATGCATAGTGTTTACTGTCCCTTTAAGATTTAGACCCTCTATAGCAGACAAAACTTGGCCCTCCAGAGGTTTTGGAACTACATTTCCCATGATGCTCAGCCAGCATATCAGAAATGTAGTTCCAAAACCTCTGGAGGGGCAAGTTTGAGGATGTCTGCTCTATTGCCTTCTTATCGGATTGTTTATGTATATTTATTAATATATATGGCCCTAGGACAGAAAATATACATTATTCCCCTTGTTGTTTTGTGCGCATCATTTTTTTTTTTTTTTGGCACGCTTAATTTATATTTTGCACGTCGGCCTACTCCCGTTAGGATAGCGCATGTTCATTTCACGCATGTCAGGGTAGAGCACATCGTTTTAATCCGTTTCACTTTTTTGGTGCTTCGGCGCACTTTTTCCCTTATATTTGTCAGGTTTCTTGCACACGATCACACGGCTGAGCATTATCTAGGCTTCAGGGGCGTGATCCGATATACGGCGCAGGTTTCGGCGCAAGCGTGGAAACCTGCGCCACCTGTAGTTTCAGCTCGCACATCGAGCTATCGCATATATGGCGCCGACAGTTGCTAAAGTGCCGTAAGTCTGACAAACTAGCGATGTCTAGAAATCTGCGTAAGTACAAATTTCTGGTGTCGCCAGTGACTTACGGCACTTTAGAAACTGCCGCTGCATAAAAAAACTGACTAAATTATAAAATCTCCCGGAACTGTCTAACACGCCTCCCAAACATAGCTCGACACGTATAAGAGCTACTGTAATTCTATTGGCTATTCTAATCAGCCAATAGAATTACATTAGCTCTTATTCTATTGGCTATTTAAATCAGCCAATAGATTTAAAGTAGCTTTCATCCGATTGGCTGATTTGAATTTGAAGGCTCAAATCAGCCAATAAGAATTCAAGGGACACCATTTTTAATTGCGTATCTTGAATTCCGATTCAGTGTACGGCGGCGATCTTCAGTTCCTGCATCGCCGGTCTTCAGTTCCAGAGAGGATGGTCTTCAACTCTGCGGTTATCGGTCTTCAACCCCTCCGCTCCGGCTGGTTCCTGGAAGAAGAAGAGGTCGCCGCCTGGAACAGGACCTTCTCCGCCGGTCTTCAAGACAGGTAAGGAGCACTTGGGGGTTAGACATAGGTTTTTTTAAGGGGGGATAGGGTGGGTTTTAGAGTAGGGGTGTGTGGGTGGTGGGTTGTAATGGGGGGGGGGTTGTTCTTTTTCCCACAGGTAAAAGAGCTGATTACTTTGGGGCAATGCCCACAAAAGGACCTTTTAAGGGCTGGTAATAGAGCTGATTACTTTTTGTAATTTAGTTTAGGGTAGGGACATTTTGTTATTTTGGGGGGCTTTGTTATTTTATTAGGGGGCTTAGATTAGGTGTAATTATCTTAAAATTCTTGTAATCTTTTTTATTTTTTGTAATTTAGTGTTTGTTTTTTTGTAATTTAGTTTAGTGTATTTAATTATATTTTAGTTTAGATAATTGTAGATTATTTAATTAATTTAGTGATAGTGTAGGTGTATTTGTAACTTAGGTTAGGATTTATTTTACAGGTAAATTGGTAATTATTTTAACTAGGTAGCTATTAAATAGTTATTAACTATTTAATAGCTATTGTACCTAGTTAAAATAAATACCAAGTTACCTGTAAAATAAATATAAACCCTAAAATAGCTACAATGTAATTATTAATTATATTGTAGCTATCTTAGGGTTTATTTTATAGGTAAGTATTTAGTTTTAAATAGGAATATTTTAGTTAATAATATTAATACTATTTAGATTTATTGCAATAATAATTAAGTTAGGGGTGTTAGGGTTAGATAGGGTTAATATAGTTAATATATATATATATATATAATATAATAACTATATTAATTATTAACTATATTAATAATATATATAATATAATAACTATATTAACTATATTAACCCTAATATAATTAGGGTTAATATAGTTAATATAGGTGGCGGCGGTGTAGGGGGGTCAGATTAGGGGTTAATATATTTAATATAGGTGGCGGCGGTGTAGGGGGATTAGATTAGGGGTTAATATATTTAATATAGGTGGCGGCGGTGTAGGGGGGTCAGATTACAGGTAAAAGAGTTGATTACTTTGGGACAATGCACCGCAAAAGGCCCTTTTAAGGGCTGGTAATAGAGCTGGTTACTTTGGGGCAATGCCCCGCAAAAGGCCCCTTTCAGGGCTATTTGTAATTTAGTTTAGGGTAGGGACATTTTAGTATTTTAGGGGGTAATACATTTATTATAGGTGGCGGCGGTGTAAGGGGATTAGATTAGGGGTTAATCATTTTAATATAGGTGGCGGCGGGGTAGGGGGTAATATAGTTAATGTAGGTGGCGGCGAGGTAGGGGGCTCACATTAGGGAGTAATAAAGTTAATGTAGGTGGCGGCGGTGTAGGGGGTTCACATTAGGGGGTAATATAGTTAAAATGGGTGGCGGCAGTGTAGGGAGATTAGATTAGGGGGGTAATGTAGTTAAAATAGGTGGCGGCAGGGTAGGGGCTCACATTAGGGGGTAATAATTTTAATATAGATGGCGGCGGTGTAGGGGGATTACATTAGGGGTTAATAATTTTAATGTAGATGGCGGCGGTGTAGAGGGATCACATTAGGGGGTTAGACATTTAATGTAGGTGGCGGCGGGGTGCGGGAGCGGTGGTTTAGGGGTTAAACACTTTATTAGGGATTGCAGCGGGGGATTGCGGTTGACAGGTAGATAGACATTGCGCATGCGTTAGGTGTTAGGTTTTATTTTGCAGGTAGTTTAGGGAGCTACGGGGCTCCAATACTCAGCGTAAGGCTTACTACGCCTGCATTTTGTGGCAAGGTGAAAATGGAGTAAGATTTCTATGTCTATGGGCCAAAAAACTACGGCCGAAGGCAGAAATATACGAGCGTAACTTCTATGTTACGCCGTATATGTGATACCAAACCAGCGCAAAATTTGGCATCGCCGGATTTTGCAGGCGATACTGCATATCGGATCGGGCCCTAGATGTGAAGTTTATATGTCTCCGGCTTTGTTTTGCAGTTCAGCTTAGCTCGCATTGTACCTGTAGGTTTTTAAAGCTTCTTTAGAAAGGTGTAAGTTATTTCCATTCCTCAAGAGCTTTTAAGGGGATATAGTGTTTATTGCTTTGCTTTGTCTAGCCTTTCAGAACACTGTTCTGATTACTTTTATTTGTAATGCTTTGTTTGATATTATGAAGGTCAATATGAAAAAGCATGTGTCCTGTTTTTTTTTTATCTTGGCTGCAATATTAGACTCACTTGTCTTCTCCCCTTGCTTGTAGCAGAGTGTGTAACTCTGCTCACTACTCCAGGCTCCCTCTTATGGCTAAACTGGAGAACATCATCAGAGAGAGACAGGTTGCAGACCCAGAATAATGATGTAATCATTCCCTATTTAAATGCCTCAGTCCTATTTGCCTTTGCCCTTGCGTTGTCCCTTACTTCTCTATGAGTTCCTGTGTTCCTGACTCTGTGTATTACCTGGCTTGTTTGACGTCCCTTTTGGTTCCTGATCTTTGGCTTGTTCCTGACTTTGCTGATCTTCGTGTTCCTGATCCTGGCTCATCTGAGTACTTGCTTTGGTTCCTGACCTGGCTTGACTGACTTCACCCACTGGCTTTGACTTCTGGCTTGTCATTTTGCTTTTGGATACTTTATTATTTTTTGTTATTTTTTAATAAAGGTGTGATTAATTTAGCATTTCACGTCTCCGTCTGATTCCTGGTTCCCTGACAGCATGTATTTGGCAGTTCTTGCCAAAAAGGTGTCTAAATCAAGACTATTGTTTTTCTTTTCAGAGTTTGTTTGGTTCTGATTTAGATTGTATAAAATCTACTGTTGCTGGTAGGTAAATTGGCCTTTTTTTTTCAAGGCAAGAAGTTTAGAGGGAAATCTGAAGCTTTTCTAATCGTTTTGTTGCTATTCCTTTAGAATAAGGAACAAAAGGTTGGTGAATCTGTTCAGAAGTGAGACACCTCTGGCCTAGTGCTAACTAGGAAAAGTCAAAGTCGGCTAAGAAATCTATCCCTACTGCCAAATCTGCATGAAGGTGCAACCCTGATCCAGAGGTTTTGGTTGGGGGCAGGTTATGCCTTTTTCAGGAAGCTTGATTTCAGTCTGTTCCGGATCCCTGGGTTCTGAATATAGTCTCCCAGGGATATCTGATTTTAGATCAAGTGCTCCAAAAGGAAGGTTTTGTCTTTCCAATATTCTAAGGAATCCGTTAAAGGCTCATGCTTTTTTTCCAGTCAGTTTCAGATCTGGAAACTATAGTAGTGATTGTTCTAGTTCCTTTGCAGGAACAGGGGATGGGATTTTATTCAAATCTCGTCATTGTTCCAAAAATGGAAGACTCTTGCTTTTTTTCCCGGTTAGTTTCTGATCTGGAAAGTATAGGAGTGACTGTTCCAGTTCCTTTGCAGGAACAGAGGATGGAATTTTATTCAAATCTCTTCATAGTTCCAAAAAGGGAAGACTAATGTTTTTCCCAGTCAGTTTCAGATCTGGAAAGTATAGGAGTTACTGTTCTAGTTCCTTTTCAGGAACAGGGAATTTGATTTTATTCAAATGTATTCATTGTTCCAAAAAAGGAAGACCAGTCCTGGATCTGAAAGAACTTAGCAAGTTTGTAAGAATTACTTCTTTCAAAATTGAAACTATTTGGACTATTCTGCATTTTGTTCAGCAAGGTTAGTTTATGTCCACAATAGATTTAAAGTATACTTGCCTTCATGTTCCAATTCCCAAAGAACATTTCCCGTTTATGAGGTTTGCCTTTCAAGACAAACATTTTCAGTTTGTTGCTTTATTTGGTCTGGCTACAGCCCCAAGAATATTCACAAAGATTCTGGGTGCCCTTTTGTCTGTGAACAGATCTCAGACTGAATGATATCTTGGTTCAAGCTCCATCTTAACCTTTAGCAGAATCGCATACCAACAAACTGTTGTTTCTTCAACAACATGGTTGGAATATCAGTTTTCCAAAGAGTTCTTTGGTTCCTCAAACAAGTATATATCTTTTGGTATTTCAAATAGATTCAGTCTCCATGGGTCTTTCTCTAACAGAGCAAAGGAGGTTAAAATTGGTGTCAGCTTGTCTGAACCTTCATTCTCTCTCTTTTCCCTCAGTTGATCTTTGTATGGAAGCTCTGGGACCCATGATTGCATCTTCAGATATAATTCAATTTGTTTGTTTTCACATGAGGCCTCTTCAGCTTTGTATGCTTTGACAGTGGTGCAGGGATAACACTCAGCTATCTTAGAAGATTTTTCTGGATCCCAAGTCTCTGACTTGGTGGCTGGATCACCAGTTCATTGTTCAGGGGGCTTCTTTTGCTTTTCCTACCTGGACTGTGATCACTACAGATACAAGTCTTTCAGGTTGGGGAGCTGTTTGGGGGTTTCTGAGAGCACAGGGAGTTTGGGATCCTCAGGAGGCAAGGTTGCCAATAAATGTTCAGGGCTCTCCAGGCTTGGCCCCTGTTGAAAAATGAGTCTCATCTCCATTTCCAGACAAACAATGTCACAACAGTGGTTTAAATCAACCATCAAGGGGGAACTTACAGTTTCCTAGCCATGAGGGAAGTGTCTCAAATTCTCTCATGGGTATATATAAATAAATTCCTGCTGAGGCTCTGTGATTCATTTTCCAGAAATGAACAGCTGGGACGCAGACTTTCTCAGTTTTCAATCTTTACATCCAGGATATGTTCAATCAGATTGTGTGTCTTTGGGGTCTCCCAGAGATAGATCTGATGGATTTTAATTTGAACATCCCAGGTACTTTGCAAGGTCCAGTAATTCTTATTTCCCCAGTTTGGCCCCACATGATGTGGTATGCTGATCTAGTTCAGATGTCCAGCTACCTCTTTGGCCTCTTCCTCTGTGGTCAGACCTTCTGTCTCAAGCTTCATTTTTCAATCTGGATCTCAGACCTCTGAACTTGATGACATGGAAATTGAATGGTTAGTTCTTAGACATAGAGGTTTCTCTTATTCAGTGATTGTAACCTTAATTCAGGCTTGTAACTAGGAAGATTTATCATAAGGTCTGGAAGGCATTTTTTTTCTTGATGTGTAGATCATGATTTTTCCTGGCATTCCTTTAGAATTCTTATCTGCCAGGTTTCCGAAGGGGCAGATTTCTGTTCTTTCAGATTTATCTATAGTACTGATTATAATAAAATTTGTAAGATCATTGAGGAAACTATTCCAATATTATACTCTGATCCGATTCTTAAGAAGATAGTTCGGGATGGAGTAGAATTTGTATCCAAAAAGGGAAAAACTTTTAGCTAATTATCTTTCTCCATCTGACTTACCTACTAAGACTAATAAATGCTGGCTCAAGGAAAGAAGGTTTTTTTTAAGTGTAGGAAAAACATATGTAAAACCTGTAATCATTTAACAGAGGGAAATACATTTAGATCTAGTACTACACAAAAGGAACATGAAATTAATTACTACATAAACTGTTCTACCACTCATGTGGTATATTTATTAACTTTTTTAATTTGTATGAAAAAAAGTATGTAGGTAAAACTAAATGCCCTATAAAAGAGAGGTTCTTAGAACATCTCTGTTCAATTGAGGATAAGGACTCTGACACCCCTGTGGCCAGACATTTCAAAACAATACATAATTCTTATATTACGAAGTTACCTATCCAAGGGATTGACCATGTACCAACATGGAAGAGGGGAGGAAACAGGGAAGATAAATTAAACAAACGAGAGGTTTTCTGGATTTTCTCTTTGAAAACCAGTAGACCTCAGGGTCTCAACATGTGAAGAGATTTGAATCTCTTTACCTAAAATAATAGAATTTATTCATTGTTTTCCCTCTTCTCTTTGCTAAGGCTGAAATAGAATTATGTATCAGGAATTCATATATCTGAGACCTAGGCATTTTACATATGAATTTTCAGTAACTAAGATGAATTACATAATATTATTATAAAAACATTTTTAGGGAAAAAAAAAATTTCAGTGGTAATGAGTGCCGTTAGTGATATATTGGTTTAAAATCTTATTCCTGCTTAATTGTTTATAAAGAATAACATCTATGCATGTTTGTTTCTCTATGGAATGTTATTTTACTTTTCTTATTGAATGATTCATTTCAACATACATGCTAAGTATTTTTCCTGTCTGTTAGACTACTATCTTTAAATATAAATCGCTTCAGAATTTTTATGCTAGCGTTATATTTATCAATATGAAATGTTTGAATACATTTCTCTGTTTGCTTTGTTTTTCAAATCATCAACATTTTGTATAACTATCCATGTCTGTAGCATGTCCAATTTAGAGCAGTCAAACGGTCGTTTACTAAATATATGCAGTATGCCTTTAAATTTTAAATTTATAGCTATAAATTAAGGCTTGAACAGGTCAGCAATTAAAGGGCCATGATACCCAAAATGTTGAAACACTTGAAAGTGATGCAGCATAGCTGTAAAAAGCTGACTAGAAAATATCACCTGAACATCTCTATGTAAAAAAGAAAGCTATTTTACCTCAAAAATTCCTCAGTAACCACATCCCATTGTAAAGGACTTCTAAGCAGCAAATCAGTATGTCTGTCCCGGGACAGCTAAGGAAGTGAGCTTATGTGCACACTCATCTTATTTCCTTATTCAGTTTAAGGCAGTTTACTATGAAATCTCAAGAGATCACAGTAAACGAGTTCATGTCCTCAGCACTGCTGATACTGATTGGCTGCTGTTAATTTCTTCATTTTGTTATTTTTTTTTACCTGCAGCTGAGCAACAGCTGAAGTATATTTTTTAACACAGAACTTACTCTGATGAGCTGAAGAAATTGTGAAGTAAAATATATTCCTTTTTTACATAGAGATGCTCAGGTGATATTCACAATCAAACAAACTAGAAGAAAAATTAAGGGTGTACAGGCTTATGTAATCACCCCAGACATACAGGGAGTGCAGAATTATTAGGCAAATGAGTATTTTGACCACATCATCCTCTTTATGCATGCTGTCTTACTCCAAGCTGTATAGGCTCGAAAGCCTACTACCAATTAAGCATATTAGGTGATGTGCATCTCTGTAATGAGAAGGGGTGTGGTCTAATGACATCAACACCCTATATCAGGTGTGCATAATTATTAGGCAACTTCCTTTCCTTTGGCAAAATGGGTCAAAAGAAGGACTTGACAGGCTCAGAAAAGTAAAAAATAGTGAGATGTCTTGCAGAGGGATGCAGCACTCTTAAAATTGCAAAGCTTCTGAAGCGTGATCATCGAACAATCAAGCGTTTCATTCAAAATAGTCAACAGGGTCGCAAGAAGCGTGTTGAAAAACCAAGGCGCAAAATAACTGCCCATGAACTGAGAAAAGTCAAGCGTGCAGCTGCCAAGATGCCACTTGCCACCAGTTTGGCCATATTTCAGAGCTGCAACATCACTGGAGTGCCCAAAAGCACAAGGTGTGCAATACTCAGAGACATGGCCAAGGTAAGAAAGGCTGAAAGACGACCACCACTGAACAAGACACACAAGGTGAAACGTCAAGACTGGGCCAAGAAATATCTCAAGACTGATTTTTCTAAGGTTTTATGGACTGATGAAATCAGAGTGAGTCTTGATGGGCCAGATGGATGGGCCCGTGGCTGGATTGGTAAAGGGCAGAGAGCTCCAGTCCGACTCAGACCCAGCAAGGTGGAGGTGGAGTACTGGTTTGGGCTGGTATCATCAAAGATGAGCTTGTGGGGCCTTTTCGGGTTGAGGATGGAGTAAAGCTCAACTCCCAGTCCTACTGCCAGTTTCTGGAAGACACCTTCTTCAAGCAGTGGTACAGGAAGAAGTCTGCATCCTTCAAGAAAAACATGATTTTCATGCAGGACAATGCTCCATCACACGCGTCCAAGTACTCCACAGCGTGGCTGGCAAGAAAGGGTATAGAAGAAGAAAATCTAATGACATGGCCTCCTTGTTCACCTGATCTGAACCCCATTGAGAACCTGTGGTCCATCATCAAATGTGAGATTTACAAGGAGGGAAAACAGTACACCTCTCTGAACAGTGTCTGGGAGGCTGTGGTTGCTGCTGCACGCAATGTTGATGGTGAACAGATCAAAACACTGACAGAATCCATGGATGGCAGGCTTTTGAGTGTCCTTGCAAAGAAAGGTGGCTATATTGGTCACTGATTTGTTTTTGTTTTGTTTTTGAATGTCAGAAATGTATATTTGTGAATGTTGAGATGTTATATTGGTTTCACTGGTAAAAATAAATAATTGAAATGGGTATATATTTGTTTTTTGTTAAGTTGCCTAATAATTATGCACAGTAATAGTCTCCTGCACACACAGATATCCCCCTAAAATAGCTAAAACTAAAAACAAACTAAAAACTACTTCCAAAACTATTCAGCTTTGATATTAATGAGTTTTTTGGGTTCATTGAGAACATGTTTGTTGTTCAATAATAAAATTAATCCTCAAAAATACAACTTGCCTAATAATTCTGCACTCCCTGTATACAAAACATGGAAGGGGACAGCACTCTCAGGCTGGATCAGGTACAAAATTTATATATTTGTTTTGTAATTTTCCCATTTGGGCCATGCACCCAGACCTGTCTGGGGTTAACTGCCTGTGGCTCTGTGGACATTGCAGCTTCCTGAGAGTCCTGCTTTAGCACCCAGGGCTTTGCATGTTACAGGGTCATGAGATGTGTACCTGGCCCGGCCTGAGAGTGCTGTCCTCTTCCATGTTTTGTATATGTCTGGGGAGATTACATAAGCCTGTGCACCCTTCATTTTTTTCCTAGTTTTTTTCTATTGTGAGCCTGCATTGTGTGGCTGTTTAGGGACCCAGGTTTTCGGAAGAGATCTTGACGTGGTGCCTGGGCTTGTCCCATTTGGCCAGATGTGGTAACTAACTCTTCCATTGTTTCTTTTTATCTTAGTTGAGAGCTTGTACGTGAGTGCTGGACTTTCTCTGTGTGCTATATTAATTTACATATTTGTTTTGTAATTTTCCCATTTGGGCTGTGCACCCAAACCTGTCTGGAGTTAACTGTCTGTGGCTCTGTGGATGGTGCAGCTTCCTGAGAGCGCTGTTTTTGCACCCAGGGCTGTGCATGTTACAGGGTCATGGGATGTGTACCTGGTCCGGCCTGAGAGTGCTGTCCCCTTCCATGTTTTGTATATGTCTGGGGTGATTACATAAGCCTGTGCACCCTTCATTTTTTACCTAGTTTTTTTGATTGTGAGCCTGCATTCTGTGGCCTGGGCTTGTCCCATTTGGCTAGATGTGGTAACTAAGTCTTCCATTGTTGCTTTTTATCTTAGTTGAGAACTTGTAAGTGAGTGCTGGTCTTCCTCTGTGTGCTATATATATATATATATATATATATATATATATATATATATATATATATATATAGTTATCCAAAGAGTGAAGTTGCGCTCAAACTTGAAAGTATCTTGATGTAAGAAATATACTCCAGGCATGAAATGTAAATAAAACAACAACTTTAATTCCAATCGAATAAAAAGGACATGTAATACAATGTCCTGCAGAAAGCCAGCAGTGACTCTGACAATCAGGTTGATGAGCTGATCCTCACGCAGACATGTTTCGTGCATTTGCACACTTGTTCACTGCTTACATGAGGATCAGCTCACTCACCTATTTAAAGCTAAGCTCATTACCAACAATTTACATACTTTGAACCTGATTGGATACCCAGGTCCACAAGGCTGACTGACATGAATTTGAGTTTCATGCAGGCTACTGAAGACATTCATAAAATAGCATTAGATATTTTAGAATATGTGAGACAGGGGACAGTCTGACTAAACTTGACATAGTTTTCATACATAATTAGACACATTGAAATTATGAAAATGCCTTTCAAACAAAGATTACCAGAAACATCAAATAATTTTTCTATATACTATAGGTGACACCTATATATGTGATACTAAGAGACTATCTTTTGTTAGACCCTAGTTTGTTAGACCCTAGTTGAGCAATATTAAGGAACAATTTATTTCAGTTTAATTGCTCTTCTCACAGTTTTCATACATATTTAGGCATAGCAAATGTATATGTACACATCAAAGTTACCAAAGAAGCCAAAAATTTCAGTATAGATGTCACCATTTTTATCTCGCACTTAAGCTATCTTATTGGACCATCAAATAGCAATGTTCAGGTAAATACGTCTAAATCACGTCTGATATTTAACCCTTCAGGTTCAAAGGTCTGTAACGTGAACATCCAATAAATTTCCTTTTTATTAAGTAATGTCTCTCTATTACCACCTCTTCTCCATTTGGTAATGTGATCAATTCCCTGTATTTTTAAAGATGATACATCTGAATTATAAGAAAACAAGAGAAGACAGATGCGCCACATGGCCCAATATTGTTTGGTCCAAATATGTATTTGATAGATGTACAAAGATTGAACTCACATTTGTTTAAGCACCTCAGTCAGTGCTATATAGGCAGTCTGGGATCTCTTACAGTCACCCAGGGGACCAAACTCCGGTAGTAGTATGATGTCTGTATCAGAACGACATAAGAGACATAGGTGCCTATATGGCCTAGTATTGTTTTGACACAGTGAGCAATATAAGACGATAGAATAGTACTCACAATAGTTGTAGCATCTCCTTTGATGCTATAGAGGCAGGATGGGATCAATATAGTCACCCACCAGACTTGAGCAAAGGCCCACTGGATAAAGATGGAAGTCAGGACCACAGGTAGTCAGGAAATATCCAGGATAGGATAACCCCTCTCGGTCAGAGGGATAGCAGGCAGGCAAACAATAAGATAGCAAGTGTTCAGATAATTTAAAAAAGTTTTATTAAAATAATAAAAACAAGGCAATGCGTTTCTCAGCTACAAGCTGTTTCATCAGGCTTCAAAATAACATTTGTGAACACTTGCTATATATATATATACTATACATCCAATTGATCTTAATCAAAACCACATGGTAGTAGGAGGAGTCTAAGGGGCCATTGCAATCCTATTGGCCCATTCGGTTGCAATTAGTATAGATTAAATCTCTATCATATATATGTGTAATGAGTTAGGTGATCACTGAATAAGTATATTATAATCATGATAAAAAACTCAGGCAAACATATATCTCATAAGCATTTTGTTTACAGGGCTCAGCAATGAACATCACAGAAAGTGTATAAAGCTATGAACTTGCATATCACTAATGGCTGACATTCATTATTAAACGACAGTTGATCTAAGCTGTTTTAAACTGAAAAATAAAAACTAAATATGTACACACGATTGCACTTAGTACATAAATGACCATAATATGTACTCGCTATTTCATATGTGAGCAGGCTGTATCCTCTATGACAACATCAGATCTATACCCACAATATTAGTTGATACCAATTGTTAAAATTAAATAAACATGATCTAACCCACCTCGATAGGTCGTTTATTTCTTTAATCACTTACTTGCAGACTTCCTTGCTACACGATCTAACCAGAGTTACTAATTTGATACAATGGAAATGTTAGTAACACTGTAATGGTGGCTAAGCAGTTAGCGTGTTGACATGCTCATTGCGCATGTCTAAGGGGGGCGTGTGATTGAGATCAAATTCGATCTTGTAATAGGTACAGGTAGTTTGTAAAAGTAGCCTAGAGGTATAAGAGTTTGAGCTGTGATTTGTCACATTTGATTGAAACTGTCACAAATTCTGTTCAGATTAACACAGCGTTAGAAATTCTCGCCATGATCTGAGTATCGTAGGTATACACATTCATTGATATAATTCAATAGTATGGAACAGGGGTTTATTAACCAATAGAGGCACAAACTGTTAAGATGTACGCCCATTTGTTCTGACGTTTAGCCTAATGGTTGGACGCTAGTAGTTATTGTAATAAAAAACAAACAAAGGAGCGTAGTGAGGCGGGCTTCAATAGTATCAGCCTATGTTGTTAGCGCTTGTCCACAGGACTAGGCGGTATAAAACAAAGATTGTTTATATTAGTAGGGGGCGTGTAGCAAATCTAAGTGTCACTTGCAACACGTTAGCAGTGTATAAACTATAAATAAATATAACGAACAAGAGAGTAATCGGCCCTTCACTTTTATAATTGGCCATCGGATACTATTAGTTTTTTATACTATAGACCGATTAGTTCTAGCCACACATAAATCCAGGTGTCTAACCATATAGATAATAAGGTCGACTTAGGCGGCCTCTTCTCTATATAAAATACTATAAAATGATCACATTATGTCTATCAGTGGCTAAGAGCATATTCGTGTCATGATAAATAAATTCATTTCTTATTCTTTTTATGAAAGATGCTCGTTAGTGATATAATGTGTGTTTTATGTTCAATTGTAAAGACAGTCACGCTATCTTCACAGACATACAGAGATATCTATATAACACTAATATGACTGAGTGAATAATAGTGATACTTAATAGTAATTGTGTTAGGACTGACAGTTCATGTCAAAATCTTAGGTGTGATTGTGTTACGTGGGATGTGATGTGGCGTGGGCCATGTGTGTAATGTGACAGGGACCACGTGTAAATAGGTAATATGCTATCTTATTATTAAACCATAAGTCTAGATCAACTAACTAGAAGGAATATATCAGTGTGAGTGTTAGTGTGATGTCCTTAATGCTATAATAGAATGATAAATATGTGTTAAACTAAAACTGGTAGACTATCTACCTCTAGTGTGGTGTGCTATTATAGTAATGCTTACAATATAAAAAGATTGCAATAGTGTATATAGTAAAAATAAAATATAAAGTGTGATTATAATGTGATGTGCTATTATAGTTATGCCTACAATATAAAGAGGAATACAATCCTATGTATAATGAGATGAAAAAATGGAGTGTCAGTTGTGCAATCTAAATGAATAGGGGACTAATGCTATTATAGCTGGACATGAGGGCCCAAGGGTAGTGAATGTGCAGGGGTAAATAATGTGCAATTTAATGTGCACTAAGCTAATCCTAAAAGCTAGATATATACGCCCAGATATGATATCAGATTGATGTGACTTGATGCTATAACATTTAATAAAGATTCCAAATAATATCCAGATCTGATATCATGTGAAAGTAGAGGTGCTAATAAGTGCTAGGGTAGTTGATATCTATATTTGTATATCTAGGAGCATAGCTCCAGAAAATAAGATATTAATACTGTAATCTATCTTATAAATTAAATGCAGCTAGATCAACACACTCATTCAAGCCATCAGGGGCTAAGGTATGTAATTTGTGAATCCAAAAGGTCTCTCTGCGACGCAGAGTCAGCATAGGATTGTGACTATTCCGAGAAATATGTTCAATAGGCAAAATAGAGAGTGATTTTGAACTGCCTTTGTGCGCATATGCGCAGTGTCTAGATAGGCTATGTTTCAGAAACTTCCTTTTAATGTTATATACATGTTCACTCCAACGTTTTCTAATGGTGCGACCCGTGCGGCCCACATATTGGATCCCACAGGCACAACTGATCAGATAAACCACATACATGGATTCACACGACATCCTTTTAGTGATTTTATAATTTTCCCCTGTTTGATTGGAGGTAAAAGAGTTGGTTCCACTTTTCACTACTCTACACATGTTGCATGTGATAGAAATAAATATCTAATACGTACCAAAAAGAATAACATGGAAAGGAAACCATTATCATCTGACATGCTTAAAACAACTTTGTTTATAACAGGCTATAGCAATCAGTATAGAGAAATAAGAAGAATTATTCATAAACATTGGCCAATAATCTGTGATGATCCCTTTCTTAAAAATTACATCCCTTCTAAGCCACGCCTCGTATATAGGAGAGCACGTACATTGAAAAATAAATTAGCTCCTAGTAAAGTAGTTAGAGATAAGACTAAGGGCCCCTAACAAAATTTAGGGCTTATTAACACTTTTTTGGGGAATTTCTTGCCCAGACATGGGCTTTTCAAATGTCTAAAATCTAGATGCAACATGTGTAGAGTAGTGAAAAGTGGAACCAACTCTTTTACCTCCAATCAAACAGGGGAAAATTTTAAAATCACTAAAAGGATGTCGTGTGAATCCACGTATGTGGTTTATCTGATCAGTTGTGCCTGTGGGGTCCAATATGTGAGCCGCACGGGTCGCACCATTAGAAAACGTTGGAGTGAACATGTATATAACATTAAAAGGAAGTTTCTGAAACATAGCCTATCTAGACACTGCGCATATGCGCACAAAGGCAGTTCAAAATCACTCTCTATATTGCCTATTGAACAGATTTCTCGGAATAGTCACAATCCTATGCTGACTCTGCGTCGCAGAGAGACCTTTTGGATTCACAAATTACATACCTTAGCCCCCGATGGCCTGAATGAGTGTGTTGATCTAGCTGCATTTGATTTATAAGATAGATTACAGTATTAATATCTTATTTTCTGGAGCTATGCTCCTAGATATACAAATATAGATATCAAGTACCCTAGCACTTATTAGCACCTCTACTTTCACATGATATCAGATCTGGATATTATTTGGAATCTTTATTAAACGTTATAGCATCAAGTCACATCAATCTGATATCATATCTGGGCGTATATATCTAGCTTTTAGGATTAGCTTAGTGCACATTAAATTGCACATTATTTACCCCTGCACATTCACTACCCTTGGGCCCTCATGTCCAGCTATAATAGCATTAGTCCCCTATTCATTTAGATTGCACAACTGACACTCCATTTTTTCATCTCATTATACATAGGATTGTATTCCTCTTTATATTGTAGGCATAACTATAATAGCACATCACATTATAATCACACTTTATATTTTATTTTTACTATATACACTATTGCAATCTTTTTATATTGTAAGCATTACTATAATAGCACACCACACTAGAGGTAGATAGTCTACCAGTTTTAGTTTAACACATATTTATCATTCTATTATATCATTAAGGACATCACACTAACACTCACACTGATATATTCCTTCTAGTTAGTTGATCTAGACTTATGGTTTAATAATAAGATAGCATGTTACCTATTCACACGTGGTCCCTGTCACATTACACACATGGCCCACGCCACATCACATCCCATGTAACACAATCACACCTAAGATTTTGACATGAACTGTCAGTACTAACACAATTACTATTAGGTATCACTATTATTCACTCAATCATATTAGTGTTATATAGATATCTCTGTATGTCTGTTTATATACAGATTAATATAATACATATATACACATTTTTAAAAAATATTGCTCTAAGATTGTGCTCAATTATGAAGATAGCGTGACTGTCTTTACAATTGAACATAAAACACACATTATATCACTAATGAGCATCTTTCTTAAAAAGAATAAGAAATTAATTTATTTATCATGACACGAATATGCTCTTAGCCACTGATAGACATAATGTGATCATTTTATAGTATTTTATATAGAGAAGAGGCCGCCTAAGTCGACCTTATTATCTATATGGTTAGACACCTGGATTTATGTGTGGCTAGAACTAATCGGTCTATAGTATAAAAAACGAATAGTATCCGATGGCCAATTATAAAAGTGAAGGGCCGATTACTCTCTTGTTCGTTATATTTATTTATAGTTTATACACTGCTAACGTGTTGCAAGTGACACTTAGATTTGCTACACGCCCCCTACTAATATAAACAATCTTTGTTTTATACCGCCTAGTCCTGTGGACAAGCGCTAACAACATAGGCTGATACTATTGAAGCCCGCCTCACTACGCTCCTTTGTTTGTTTTTTATTACAATAACTACTAGCATCCAATCTTTAGGCTAAACGTCAGAACAAATGGGCGTACATCTAAACAGCTTGTGCCTCTATTGGTTAATAAACTAGACATGTGCACGGCTAAAAAATTTGGTTCGTTTTCGGTTCGGATCGATTCGGACTTTTCAAATTTTGGTTCGGATCGAATCGGATTCGGCAAAATTTGAATAAATTCGTTTCGGATTTATTCGGATCCGAATAAATTCGTTTCGTATTTATTTGGATTCGGCTGAATTCGGTTCTATTCGGTTCCGAAATTCGGTATGTTTTAGTACACTAACACCCATTTAGTACACTAAGTCACTAACACCGATAAACTACCTATGAACCACTAAACCGAGGCCCCCCCACATCGCAAACCCTATAATAACATTATTTAACCCCTAATCTGCCGATCGGATATCGCCGCAACCTACATTATAACTATTAACCCCTAATCTGCTGTCCCTAACATCGCCGACCCCTACATTATAGTTATTAACCCCTAATCTGCCCCCCCAACGTCGCCGCAATCTAACTACAAGTATTAACCCCTAATCTGCCGACCCGATATCGCCGCCGCCTACATTATAGCTATTAACCCGTAATCTGCTGTCCCTAACACCGCCGACCCCTACATTATAGTTATTAACCCCTAATCGCCCCCCCCCAACGTCGCCGCAATCTAACTACAAGTATTAACCCCTAATCTGCCAACCCGATATCGCCGCCGCCTACATTATAGCTATTAACCCCTAATCTGCTGTCCCTAACACCGCCGACCCCTACATTATAGTTATTAACCCCTAATCTGCCCCCCCAACGTCGCCGCAATCTAACTACAAGTATTAACCCCTAATCTGCCGACCCGATATCGCCGCCTACATTATAGCTATTAACCCCTAATCTGCTGTCCCTATCACCGCCGACCCCTACATTATAGTTATTAACCCCTAATCTGCCCCCCCAACGTCGCCACAATCTAACTACAAGTATTAACCCCTAATCTGCCGACCGCAAATCGCCGCCACTATAATAAATGTATTAACCCCTAAACCGCCGCACTCCCGCCTCGCAAACACTATAATATATTTTATTAACCCCTAATCTGCCCTCCCTAACATCGCCGCCACCTATCTACAATTATTAACCCCTAATCTCCCGCCCCCAACGTCGCCGCTATAATAAGGTTATTAACCCCTAAACTAACCCTAACACTAACACCCCCTAACTTAAATATAATTTAAATAAAACGAAATAAATTTACTATAGTTAAATAAATGACTCCTATTTAAAACTAAATACTTACCTGTAAAATAAACCCTAATATAGCTGCAATATAACCAATAGTTACATTGTAGCTATTTTAGCATTTATATTTATTTTACAGGCAACTTTGTATTTATTTTAACTAGGTACAATAGCTATTAAATAGTTATTGACTAATTAATAGCTACCTAGTTAAAATAATTACAAAATTACCTGTAAAATAAATCCTAACCTAAGTTACAATTAAACCTAACACTACACTATCATTAAATAAATTAACTACAAGTACCTACAATTATCTACAATTAAATAAACTAAAGTACAAAAAAACCCCCACTAAATTACAAAAAAACAAACACTAAATTACAAAAAATAAAAAAATATTACAAGAATTTTAAACTAATTACACCTAATCTAAGCCCCCTAATAAAATAACAAAGCCCCCCAAAATAAAAAAAAATGCCCTACCCTATACTAAATTACAAAAGCTAACAGCTCTATTACCTTACCAACCCTGAAAAGGGCCTTTTGCGGGGCATGCCCCAAAGAAAACAGCTCTTTTGCCTATAAAAAAAAACACAATACCCCCTCCCCCCACATTACAACCCACCACCCACATACCCCTACTCTAACCCAAACCCCCCTTAAATAAACCTTACACTACCCCCCTGAAGATCTCCCTACCTTGAGTCGTGTTCACCCAGCCGGGCCGAAGTCTTCATCCGATGGGGCAGAAGAGTACATCCAGACCGGCAGAAGTCTTCATCCAAGCGGGGCAAGAAGAGGTCTTCCATCCATCATACAAGTACCAAAATACAAACAAACACTAAATTATCAAAAATAATAAAATATTACAATAATTTTAAACTAATTACACCTAATCTAAGCCCCCTACTAGCTATTAATATAGCTACAATATAACTAATAGTTACATTGTAGCTATTTTAGGATTTATATTTATTTTACAGGCAACTTTGTATTTATTTTAACTAGGTACAATAGTTATTAAATAGTTAATAACTATTTAATAACTACCTAGCTAAAATAAATACAAATTTACCTGTAAAATAAATCATAACCTAAGTTACAATTACACCTAACACTACACTATAATTAAATTAATTAAATAAATGAATCCTATATAAAACTAAAGACTTACCTGTAAAATAAACCCTAATATAGCTGCAATATAACTAATAGTTACATTGTAGCTATTTTAGCATTTATATTTATTTTACAGGCAACTTTGTATTTATTTTAACTAGGTTCAATAGCTATTAAATAGATATTGACTACTTAATAGCTACCTAGTTAAAATAATTACAAAATTACCTGTAAAATAAATCCTAACCTAAGTTACAATTAAACCTAACACTACACTATCATTAAATAAATTAACTACAAGTACCTACAATTAAATACAATTAAATAAACTAAACTAAAGTACAAAAAACAAACACTAAATTACAAAAATAAAAAAATATTACAAGAATTTTAAACTAATTACACCTAATCTAAGCCCCCTAATAAAATAACAAAGCCCCCAAAAATAAAAAAATGCCCTACCCTATACTAAATTACAAAAGTTAACAGCTCTATTACCTTACCAGCCCTTAAAAGGGCCTTTTGCGGGGGCATGCCCCAAAGAAAACAGCTCTTTTGCCTGTAAAAAAAAACACAATACCCCCCCACATTACAACCCACCACCCACATACCCCTACTCTAACCCAAACCCCCCTTAAATAAACCTAACACTACCCCCCTGAAGATCTCCCTACCTTGAGTCGTGTTCACCCAGCCGGGCCGAAGTCTTCATCCGATGGGGCAGAAGAGGACATCCAGACCGGCAGAAGTCTTCATCCAAGCGGGGCAAGAAGAGGTCTTCCATCTATCAGAAAAGTACCAAAAAACAAACAAACACTAAATTACCAAAAATAATAAAATATTACAATAATTTTAAACTAATTACACCTAATCTAAGCCCCCTACTAGCTATTAATATAGCTACAATATAACTAATAGTTACATTGTAGCTATTTTAGGATTTATATTTATTTTACAGGCAACTTTGTATTTATTTTAACTAGGTACAATAGTTATTAAATATTTAATAACTATTTAATAACTACCTAGCTAAAATAAATAAAAATTTACCTGTAAAATAAATCCTAACCTAAGTTACAATTACACCTAACACTACACTATCATTACATTAATTAAATAAATGAATCCTATTTAAAACTAAATACTTACCTGTAAAATAAACCCTAATATAGCTACAATATAACTAATAGTTACATTGTAGCTATTTTAGCATTTATATTTATTTTACAGGCAACTTTGTATTTATTTTAACTAGGTAAAATAGCTATTAAATAGATATTTACTGTTTAATAGCTACCTAGTTAAAATAATTACAAAATTACCTGTAAAATAAATCCTAACCTAAGTTACAATTAAACCTAACACTACACTATCATTAAATAAATTAAATAAATTAACTACAAGTACCTACAATTAAATACAATGAAATAAACTAAACTAAAGTACAAAAAAACAAACACTAAATTACAAAAAATAAAAAAATATTACAAGAATTTTAAACTAATTACACCTAATCTAAGCCCCCTAATAAAATAACAAAGCCCCCCAAAATAAAAAAAATGCCCTACCCTATACTAAATTACAAAAGTTAACAGCTCTATTACCTTACCAGCCCTTAAAAGGGCCTTTTGCGGGGGCATGCCCCAAAGAAAACAGCTCTTTTGCCTGTAAAAAAAAACACAATAAACCCCCCCCCACATTACAACCCACCACCCACATACCCCTACTCTAACCCAAACCCCCCTTAAATAAACCTAACACTACCCCCCTGAAGATCTCCCTACCGTGTCTTCACCCAGCGGGCCAAAGTCTTCATCCGATGGGGCAGAAGAGGACATCCAGACCGGCAGAAGTCTTCATCCAAGCGGGGCAAGAAGAGGTCTTCCATCCATCAGAAGTCTTGATCCAGGCGGCATCTTCTCTGTTCATCCATCCGGAGCGGAGCGGCAGCATCCTGAAGAGACATCCGACGCAGAGCATCCTCTTCTTTCTTGATCCGACGACTCAATGACTGTACCTTTAAGTGACGTCATCCAAGATGGCGTCCCTTGAATTCCGATTGGCTGATAGGATTCTATCAGCCAATCGGAATTAAGGTAGGAAAAATCTGATTGGCTGATCCAATCAGCCAATCAGATTGACCTCGCATTCTATTGGCTGATCGGAACAGCCAATAGAATGTGAGGTCAATCTGATTGGCTGATTGGATCAGCCAATCGGATTGAACTTGAATCTGATTGGCTGATTCCATCAGCCAATCATAATGTTCCTACCTTAATTCCGATTGGCTGATAGAATCCTATCAGCCAATCGGAATTCAAGGGACGCCATCTTGGATGACGTCACTTAAAGGTACAGTCATTGAGTCGTCGGATCAAGAAAGAAGAGGATGCTCTGCGTCGGATGTCTCTTCAGGATGCTGCTGCTCCGCTCCGGATGGATGAACAGAGAAGATGCCGCCTGGATCAAGACTTCTGATGGATGGAAGACCTCTTCTTGCCCCGCTTGGATGAAGACTTCTGCCGGTCTGGATGTCCTCTTCTGCCCATCGGATGAAGACTTCGGCCCGCTGGGTGAAGACACGGTAGGGAGATCTTCAGGGGGGTAGTGTTAGGTTTATTTAAGGGGGGTTTGGGTTAGAGTAGGGGTATGTGGGTGGTGGGTTGTAATGTGGGGGGGGTATTGTGTTTTTTTTTACAGGCAAAAGAGCTGTTTTCTTTGGGGCATGCCCCCGCAAAAGGCCCTTTTAAGGGCTGGTAAGGTAATAGAGCTGTTAACTTTTGTAATTTAGTATAGGGTAGGGCATTTTTTTATTTTGGGGGGGTTTGTTATTTTATTAGGGGGCTTAGATTAGGTGTAATTTAAAATTCTTGTAATTTTTTTTATTTTTTGTAATTTAGTGTTTGTTTTTTTGTACTTTAGTTTAGTTTATTTCATTGTATTTAATTGTAGGTACTTGTAGTTAATTTATTTAATGTATTTCATGATAGTGTAGTGTTAGGTTTAATTGTAACTTAGGTTAGGATTTATTTTACAGGTAATTTTTTAATTATTTTAACTAGGTAGCTATTAAACAGTACATATCTATTTAATAGCTATTGTACCTAGTTAAAATAAATACAAAGTTGCCTGTAAAATAAATATAAATCCTAAAATAGCTACACTGTAACTATTAGTTATATTTAAGCTATATTAGGGTTTATTTTACAGGTAAGTATTTAGTTTTAAATAGGATTCATTTATTTAATTAATTTAATGATAGTGTAGTGTTAGGTGTAATTGTAACTTAGGTTAGGATTTATTTTACAGGTAAATTTGTATTTATTTTAGCTAGGTAGTTATTAAATAGTTATTAACTATTTAATAACTATTGTACCTAGTTAAAATAAATACAAAGTTGCTTGTAAAATAAATATAAATCCTAAAATAGCTACAATGTAACTATTAGTTGTAGCTATATTAATAGCTAGTAGGGGGCTTAGATTAGGTGCAATTAGTTTAAAATTATTGCAATATTTTATTATGTTTGGTAATTTAGTGTTTGTTTGTTTTTTGGTACTTTTCTGATGGATGGAAGACATCTTCTTGCCCCGCTTGGATGAAGACTTCTGCCGGTCTGGATGTCCTCTTCTGCTCCATCGGATGAAGACTTCGGCCCGGCTGGGTGAACACAACTCAAGGTAGGGAGATCTTCAGGGGGGTAGTGTTAGGTTTATTTAAGGGGGGTTTGGGTTAGAGTAGGGGTATGTGGGTGGTGGGTTGTAATGTGGGGGGGTATTGTGTTTTTTTTACAGGCAAAAGAGCTGTTTTCTTTGGGGCATGCCCCGCAAAAGGCCCTTTTAAGTGCTGGTAAGGTAATAGAGCTGTTAACTTTTGTAATTTAGTATAGGGTAGGGCATTTTTTTTATTCTGGGGGGCTTTGTTATTTTATTAGGGGGCTTAGATTAGGTGTAATTAGTTTAAAATTCTTGTAATATTTTTTTATTTTTTGTAATTTAGTGTTTGTTTTTTGTACTTTAGTTTAGTTTATTTAATTGTATTTAATTGTAGGTACTTGTAGTTAATTTATTTAATGATAGTGTAGTGTTAGGTTTAATTGTAACTTAGGTTAGGATTTATTTTACAGGTAATTTTGTAATTATTTTAACTAGGTAGCTATTAAATAGTCAATATCTATTTAATAGCTATTGAACCTAGTTAAAATAAATACAAAGTTGCCTGTAAAATAAATATAAATGCTAAAATAGCTACAATGTAACTATTAGTTATATTGCAGCTATATTAGGGTTTATTTTACAGGTAAGTATTTAGTTTTAAATAGGATTCATTTATTTAATTGATTTAATGATAGTGTAGTGTTAGGTGTAATTGTAACTTAGGTTATGATTTATTTTACAGGTAAATTTGTATTTATTTTAGCTAGGTAGTTATTAAATAGTTATTAACTATTTAATAACTATTGTACCTAGTTAAAATAAATACAAAGTTGCCTGTAAAATAAATATAAATCCTAAAATAGCTACAATGTAACTATTAGTTATATTGTAGCTATATTAATAGCTAGTAGGGGGCTTAGATTAAGTGTAATTAGTTTAAAATTATTGTAATATTTTATTATTTTTGGTAATTTAGTGTTTGTTTGTATTTTGGTACTTGTATGATGGATGGAAGACCTCTTCTTGCCCCGCTTGGATGAAAACTTCTGCCGGTCTGGATGTCCTCTTCTGCCCCATCGGATGAAGACTTCGGCCCGGCTGGGTGAACACGACTCAAGGTAGGGAGATCTTCAGGGGGGTAGTGTTAGGTTTATTTAAGGGGGGTTTGGGTTAGAGTAGGGGTATGTGGGTGGTGGGTTGTAATGTGGGGGGGGTATTGTGTGTTTTTTTACAGGCAAAATAGCTGTTTTCTTTGGGGCATGCCCCGCAAAAGGCCTTTTTAAGGGTTGGTAAGGTAATAGAGCTGTTAACTTTTGTAATTTAGTATAGGGTAGGGCATTTTTTTTTATTTTTGGGGCTTTGTTATTTTATTAGGGGGCTTAGATTAGGTGTAATTAGTTTAAAATTCTTGTAATATTTTTTTATTTTTTGTAATTTAGTGTTTGTTTTTTTTTTGTAATTTAGTGGGGGGTTTTTTGTACTTTAGTTTATTTAATTGTAGATAATTGTAGGTACTTGTAGTTAATTTATTTAATGATAGTGTAGTGTTAGGTTTAATTGTAACTTAGGTTAGGATTTATTTTACAGGTAATTTTGTAATTATTTTAACTAGGTAGCTATTAATTAGTCAATAACTATTTAATAGCTATTGTACCTAGTTAAAATAAATACAAAGTTGCCTGTAAAATAAATATAAATGCTAAAATAGCTACAATGTAACTATTGGTTATATTGCAGCTATATTAGGGTTTATTTTACAGGTAAGTATTTAGTTTTAAATAGGATTCATTTATTTAACTATAGTAAATTTATTTCGTTTTATTTAAATTATATTTAAGTTAGGGGGTGTTAGTGTTAGGGTTAGACTTAGGTTTAGGGGTTAATAACCTTATTATAGTAGCGGCGACGTTGTGGGCAGGAGATTAGGGGTTAATAATTGTAGGTAGGTGGCGGCGATGTTAGGGAGGGCAGATTAGGGGTTAATAAAATGTATTATAGTGTTTGCGAGGCAGAAGTGCGGCGGTTTAGGGGTTAATATATTTATTATAGTGGCGGCGATTTGCGGATGGCAGATTAGGGGTTAATACTTGTAGTTAGATTGCGGCGACGTTGGGGGGGGGCAGATTAGGGGTTAATAACTATAATGTAGGGGTCGGCGGTGTTAGGGACAGCAGATTAGGGGTTAATAGCTATAATGTAGGCGGCGGCGATATCGGGTCGGCAGATTAGGGGTTAATACTTGTAGTTAGATTGCGGCGACGTTGGGGGGGCAGATTAGGGGTTAATAACTATAATGTAGGGGTCGGCGGTGTTAGGGACAGCAGATTAGGGGTTAATAGCTATAATGTAGGCGGCGGCGATATCGGGTTGGCAGATTAGGGGTTAATACTTGTAGTTAGATTGCGGGACGTTGGGGGGGGCAGATTAGGGGTTAATAACTATAATGTAGGGGTCGGCGGTGTTAGGGACAGCAGATTAGGGGTTAATAGCTATAATGTAGGTGGCGGTGATATTCGGTCGGCAGATTAGGGGTTAATAAAATAATGCAGGTGTCAGCGATAGCGGGGGCGGCAGATTAGGGGTTAATAAGTGTCAGATTAGGGGTGTTTAGAGACTCGGGGTACATGTTAGGGTGTTAGGTGCAGACAGTGTTTCCCCATAGGAAACAATCGAGCTGCGGTGTTAGTTTTTTTTTCAACCGAAACTCCCATTGTTTCCTATGGGGAAATGACGAATTTTACCGAGCTAATTCGGATTTATTCGGAGATACGGCAGCTATTTCGGATTCATTCGGTAGATTCGGAAGTATTTTAATTCGGAAATCCGAATCGATCCGAATCTCCGAATTTACCGAATTTTCCGAATTTCCGAATAAATCCGAAATGAACCGCACATGTCTATAATAAACCCCTGTTCCATACTATTGAATTATATCAATGAATGTGTATACCTACGATACTCAGATCATGGCGAGAATTTCTAACGCTGTGTTAATCTGAACAGAATTTGTGACAGTTTCAATCAAATGTGACAAATCACAGCTCAAACTCTTATACCTCTAGGCTACTTTTACAAACTACCTGTACCTATTACAAGATCGAATTTGATCTCAATCACACGCCCCCCTTAGACATGCGCATGTCAACACGCTAACTGCTTAGCCACCATTACAGTGTTACTAACATTTCCATTGTATCAAATTAGTAACTCTGGTTAGATCGTGTAGCAAGGAAGTCTGCAAGTAAGTGATTAAAGAAATAAACGACCTATCGAGGTGGGTTAGATCATGTTTATTTAATTTTAACAATTGGTATCAACTAATATTGTGGGTATAGATCTGATGTTGTCATAGAGGATACAGCCTGCTCACATATGAAATAGCGAGTACATATTATGGTCATTTATGTACTAAGTGCAATCATGTGTGTACATATTTAGTTTTTATTTTTCAGTTTAAAACGGCTTAGATCAACTGTCGTTTAATAATGAATGTCAGCCATTAGTGATATACACTTTCTGTGATGTTCATTGCTGAGCCCTGTAAACAAAATGCTTATGAGATATATGTTTGCCTGAGTTTTTTATCATGATTATAATATACTTATTCAGTGATCACCTAACTCATTACACATATATATGATAGAGATTGAATCTATACTAATTGCAACCGAATGGGCCAATAGGATTGCAATGGCCTCTTAGACTCCTCCTATTACCATGTGGTTTTGATTAAGATCAATTGGATGTATAGTATATATATATAGCAAGTGTTCACAAATGTTATTATGAAGCCTGATGAAACAGCTTGTAGCTGAGAAACGCGTTGCCTTGTTTTTATTATTTTAATTAAACTTTTTTAAATTATCTGAACACTTGCTATCTTATTGTTTGCCTGCCTGCTATCCCTCTGACCGAGAGGGGTTATCCTATCCTGGATATTTCCTGACTACCTGTGGTCCTGACTTCCATCTTTATCCAGTGGGCCTGTGCTCAAGTCTGGTGGGTGACTATATTGATCCCATCCTGCCTCTATAGCATCAAAGGAGATGCTACAACTATTGTGAGTACTATTCTATTGTCTTATATTGCTCACTGTGTCAAAACAATACTAGGCCATATAGGCACCTATGTCTCATGTCGTTCTGATACAGACATCATACTACTACCGGAGTTTGGTCCCCTGGGTGACTGTAAGAGATCCCAGACTGCCTCTATAGCACTGACTGAGGTGCTTAAACAAATGTGAGTTCAATCTTTGTACATCTATCAAATACATATTTGGACCAAACAATATTGGGCCATGTGGCACATCTGTCTTCTCTTGTTTTCTTAGATTGCTGCTTTGGGTCCCGGCCTGGATCTCCACAGATAGCTGCCTGATCATCATCTCAGTGATTCCTCACTATATATCAATAGAGACTTTTATCTATATATGACCTTAGATCATAGTGAACTTCTCTATCCAATTGTTTACATCATATTGAGCGGTTGCACACCTAGGTTATATTACCTGTTTAATATCACTGTCACTTATATCTTTGTGTCTTTCTCTTAGGAGGTTGTGCTACATATTTATTGTTTAGGTACACTCTTTTGCAATATTATTGTATACCATTTTAACTTTATCTTTGTGTCTTTCTCTTAGGAGGTTTTGCTACATATTTATTATATTTAGGTACATTCACCTGTAATATCATTGTATACCATTCTAACTTTATCTTTCTCCTAGGAGGTTGTGTTATATATTTAGAATCAATATATTCATATCCATATATATGCTCACTATTGATAGAATAGACTACAGTCTTTTATATTAAGCATTTTATCTTTCTCTTTTGAGGTTGTTGGTTACATTTTCTATATATATTTTATCTTGCCTTTTATTGATGGCTATAGCGAATTGACTATATCACTTTTATAGTCGTTAGGAATACAAAGTATCCTATACAAGGGCGCCCCCTCCTCTGTATCTTACATCTGAATTATGAGTTAGTTTAAAATGTCTTGATATAAGGGTGTCACTGTCCTCATCCTCAACTGACCTAAGATGTTGCAAGAACCTGTCTTTAAGGGACCTTTTAGTTTTGCCTGTGTATTGTATTTTGCAAATGTCACACGTAAGGAGATAAACAACGTGTGTTGTCGCACAATTAATAAAGTATCTAATGTCATACTCTGTGTTTGTTGTGCTAGAAACAAATTTATCGCCCTCATGTATGAAATTACATGTTTTGCAAATAGGTCGTCTACACTTGAAACATCACTGTCTTTGTTTAAGCCAACATTTGTTTATCTTGGGTTTAATATCAGAAGGGGATAAATAATTAAATAGAGTCTTAGCTCTCTTAGGGATGAAGTCACATCCAGACTTTAGAATCTCTCTGATAATAGGATCTGAATACAAAATGGGAAGTGAGTCTTTAACAATTGCACATACTTTGTTATATTCAACACTAAAGGTAGTTATAAATTTAATTTTGTTACCTTCATCCTTTTTAGTTTTTGACTTATTGTGCTTATATTGAAGCAACTCTGCTCTGGGAATTTGATCAACACTCTCTTTAGCTTTTGATAACAGACTCTCATGATAGCCTCGCTGTTTGAATCTGTCAGTGGCTTCCCCGGCCTGTTTTTGATATTCTTTATCAGTAGTGCAGTTTCTTTTAATACGAATGTATTCCCCTTTGGGTATGCCTTTTAGCACATGCCGGGGATGACATGATTCGAATTTTAAGAGTGTATTGCCTGCTGTCTCTTTTCTATACATTTTAGTCTGGATAAAAGATCCAATTTCGCCCCCTTGAACAGTAAGGTCTAAAAAGTTCACACCACTATCACTATGAGCACCTGTGAACTCTATACCTTGTTTATTGCAATTGAGATATTTGCAAAAACAGTCTGCCTCAGTTGCATCGCATTCCAGGATGAAAAACAAATCATCTATATAGCCATAATACTGGCGCATCTTTAAACGGATTACTATCTCCAAAGACGTGGGACAGCTCCCACCAACCCATAAATAGGTTTGCATAGGAGGGGGCAAATTTAGCCCCCATGGCTGTCCCACATCTCTGGAGATAATAATCTGCCTGAAACATAAAAAATAAAAATAAAAAAACAAACAAACTATACTTTAAGCCAGCATACTCTATTTTAACCGCTATCTACAAGACTGCAAGTGGCTAATTTTGCCAGTTTTATCTTTGACGTATTAAACACAAATACAGCAATTACTGAACTATACACTGTACAACACGATGATAACCACCGAGGTGTTTGCTTCAGTATTAAGCATATTGAGTCTGTGGAAAAAAAATAAGGCCATTTAGGTCTGTATATGCATTGCGATATTAAAGCTGACAACGCCGTATTTATATATTTTTTGCTGCTTTTTAGTGCATAGACAACAGTACATTTTTTGTCTGAAAGCATATTACTAGTAAGAAAAGTTCAAGCCAGTGAAGCTCTAAGAAAGTCTTAACACATGCGTTCTTTTTAAACATTAACAATAGTTATAAGAAGACATCCTTTGGTATATTGTTGGTCTATATCAATTCTTTAAAGTGTTCTATAACTAGTAAAAATTGAGAATGCATATGTATTGAGTGAATTTAAAGAAATCATTCACACTTTGGATAGTCTATTTTTTTACATGGACGCTCTCAGAAAGAAAGATATAAAACTGGATTTGGACATCAAGTCCTTTATGTTATATAAACAAGACAAGCGCATACCCAGGGGTCTGCACATTAGAAAATTTCCATCATTTATCGTAACTGACCCTGATTTCATAGAAAAATGGAATTCTATCTTGGACTCTTGTTCTTTCGCTCTAATATTGTTACTGGTAATATATAAAGAAAAGCAGAGACCAGCTTTAATGTCAGAGATCAAGGACACACAGATGTTACTAAAGAAATATCAACATGACCCAGACTTCAAAAAATATGATAAGCAATTTGAATTAAAAATGAATACGTTTAAAAGGGAACTTTGGCAATTCAAATCTAGAAAGATGACACGTGACAAAAGGGACTATGACTCTAATCAAGTTTACAGATGGACACAAGAAGACACATTAAGAAAGGGATATAAGAGAAACATCAGAAATAAGAACAAACAAACAAATGGGAAAGGAAATAAAAAGGGAAAGAGTGTCACATTTCCTGACACTGAATATGAGTGTGACTCCTCTGATGGTGATGCCAATGAAGTAGAAGCAACAGCAGTAGTTTTCCAAGAAACAGATGTTCCATATTACAGTGATAATTCTACTCAGTCAAAAAACGGACAGGAATTGGCCACACAGGAAGTAAGAAAAAAACACACAGAGGATGTCGAGGTGGTGGCAAAAGAACCAAGGGAAACTCAGAAAAAAATGAGATCTGCATACAAAACCAGGTCTCAGAAGGAAATGAAGAAATATGCATAAATGATATAAATGTTGTTAATTTGTCTTCTGAAAATTTAACCCCTGCACATGTAGATTTGTTGTCTAAAGGTCTCAATTTTGTGCCTTCCAATCATTTCAATGTCTTTGAAACTATCTTAGACATTAACAGATTTGCAAGAAAAATCACTACAAAAGCATTTTTTTAGAAAGGATGGGGAGGCAGAAAATTAACCTGACCTAGCCATTGATTATGATGCAGCAATATATGATGTAGGTCCAGTATCTGATCTTAACTTTTCTGAAATTAACACCTTGAGAGATTTAGATCAACTTTTGCAAGAGGGGGATGACAATAAAGATGATTGCTTACAGGAGAGCAATATTTCTTTAAAACATATCAAAAATAAAAGTACATTCTATCCATTTAAGACACGTTCAAAAGTGATTGATATTCTTCAAAAAATGGTAGAAATCAAATTACGAGATCTAGACAAACAAGTGTCAGAAAAAAGACAGAGAAGACATAACAATCTAACATATAAGGAGAAACTAGCTCTCAGGGAACTTTCTCAGAAAGACAACATTGTAAATTAGACCATCTGACAAGGGCGACAATGTGGTCGTTTTTAACAGAACTGACTACATTTCAGACTTGTTTACAAGTTTACAATTGTAAAATTGTTTACAAGTTTAAAACAATTTTACTGCCTGCAGAAGTTGCTACAAGATCTTACACGGCTACTAAATAATTTGCAGTTCTCTAGTTATTACTTTCATCATGGGCCAAAAAGATGTATATCTAAAATTAACAGATAATCCTACCATCGAATTTCAGAGGGAAATTGGAAATATTGTCAAGTATGCCCGTAACAATAACATCATCACTCAATCAGTTGAGGAGAAATTGTTAGTATCAAATCCAGTCACACCTATTTTCCATCATTTCCCCAAACTGCATAAAAATTCCCTATCGCCACCAGGTAAACCCATTATTGCGGGCATAGGGTCCCTTAATGAATTGCTTTCTGAACTTGTTGACACTTTTTTACAGCCTCTAGTATGTCAACTACCTAGTTACATTCAAGACACTACTTCTTTCATTAACAAAATTGCTAATATTGAATGGAAACCAAACTATAGACTAATGGTTGTAGATGTTACATCTCTCTACACGTCTATTGAGCATTCCAAGGGTCTCACGGCTATTGAATTTTTTTATAAATTCTTCCTGTAACTTTGAAGAAGCTACTAAAGTTTTCTTACTTAATGCAATTGAATATTTACTAACCCACAATTTTTTTTTATTTTTTTTTATTTTTTATGCTTCAGGCGGATTATTATCTCCAGAGACGTGGGACAGCCATGGGGGCTAAATTTGACCCCTCCTATGCCAACCTATTTATGGGTTGGTGGGAGCTGTCCCACATCTTTGGAGATAGTAATCCATTTAAAGATGCGATAATCCAGTATTATCGCTATATAGATGATTTGTTTTTCATCCTGGAATGCGATGCAACTGAGGCAGACTGTTTTTGCAAATATCTCAATTGCAATAAACAAGGTATAGAGTTCACAGGTACTCAAAGTGATAGTGGTGTGAACTTTTTAGACCTTACTGTTCAAGGGGGCGAAATTGGATCTTTTATCCAGACTAAAATGTATAGAAAAGAGACAGCAGGCAATACACTCTTAAAATTCGAATCATGTCATCCCCGGCGTGTGCTAAAAGGCATACCCAAAGGGGAATACATTCGTATTAAAAGAAACTGCACTACTGATAAAGAATATCAAAAACAGGCCGGGGAAGCCACTGACAGATTCAAACAGCGAGGCTATCATGAGAGTCTGTTATCAAAAGCTAAAGAGAGTGTTGATCAAATTCCCAGAGCAGAGTTGCTTCAATATAAGCACAATAAGTCAAAAACTAAAAAGGATGAAGGTAACAAAATTAAATTTATAACTACCTTTAGTGTTGAATATAACAAAGTATGTGCAATTGTTAAAGACTCACTTTCCATTTTGTATTCAGATCCTATTATCAGAGAGATTCTAAAGTCTGGATGTGACTTCATCCCTAAGGCCTAGATTTAGAGTTCGGCGGTAAAAGGGCTGTTAACGCTCCGCGGGTTTTTTTCTGGCCGCACCATAAATTTAACTCTGGTATCGAGAGTTCAAACAAATGCTGCGTTAGGCTCCAAAAAAGGAGCGTAGAGCATTTTTACCGCAAATGCAACTCTCGATACCAGAGTTGCTTACGGACGCGGCCGGCCTCAAAAACGTGCTCGTGCACGATTCTCCCATAGGAAACAATGGGGCTGTTTGAGCTGAAAAAAAACCTAACACCTGGAAAAAAGCAGCGTTCAGCTCCTAACGCAGCCCCATTGTTTCCTATGGGGAAACACTTCCTACGTCTGCACCTAACACCCTAACATGTACCCCGAGTCTAAACACCCCTAACCTTACACTTATTAACTCCTAATCTGCCGCCCCCCGCTATCGCTGACCCCTGCATTACACTTTTAACCCCTAATCTGCCGCTCCGTAAACCGCCGCCACCTACGTTATCCCTATGTACCCCTAATCTGCTGCCCTAACATCGCCGACCCCTATGTTATATTTATTAACCCCTAATCTGCCCCCCACAACGTCGCCGACACCTGCCTACACTTATTAACCCCTAATCTGCCGAGCGGACCTGAGCGCTACTATAATAAAGTTATTAACCCCTAATCCGCCTCACTAACCCTATCATAAATAGTATTAACCCCTAATCTGCCCTCCCTAACATCGCCGACACCTACCTTCAATTATTAACCCCTAATCTGCCGACCGGAGCTCACCGCTATTCTAATAAATGTATTAACCCCTAAAGCTAAGTCTAACCCTAACACTAACACCCCCCTAAGTTAAATATAATTTTTATCTAACGAAATAAATTAACTCTTATTAAATAAATGATTCCTATTTAAAGCTAAATACTTACCTGTAAAATAAATCCTAATATAGCTACAATATAAATTATAATTATATTATAGCTATTTTAGGATTAATATTTATTTTACAGGCAACTTTGTAATTATTTTAACCAGGTACAATAGCTATTAAATAGTTAAGAACTATTTAATAGTTACCTAGTTAAAATAATAACAAATTTACCTGTAAAATAAATCCTAACCTAAGATATAATTAAACCTAACACTACCCTATCAATAAAATAATTAAATAAACTACCTACAATTACCTACAATTAACCTAACACTACACTATCAATAAATTAATTAAACACAATTGCTACAAATAAATAAAATTAAATAAACTATCTAAAGTACAAAAAATAAAAAAGAACTAAGTTACAGAAAATAATAAAATATTTACAAACATAAGAAAAATATTACAACAATTTTAAACTAATTACACCTACTCTAAGCCCCCTAATAAAATAACAAAGCCCCCCAAAATAAAAAATTCACTACCCTATTCTAAAATACAAATATTACAAGCTCTTTTACCTTACCAGCCCTGAACAGGGCCCTTTGCGGGGCATGCCCCAAGAATTTCAGCTCTTTTGCCTGTAAAAAAAAACATACAATACCCCCCCCCCCCAACATTACAACCCACCACCCACATACCCCTAATCTAACCCAAACCCCCCTTAAATAAACCTAACACTACCCCCCTGATGATCTTCCTACCTTGTCTTCACCATGCCAGGTTCACCGATCCGTCCTGGCTCCAAGATCTTCATCCAACCCAAGCGGGGGCTAGACATCCACTGAAGAAGTCCAGAAGAGGGTCCAAAGTCTTCCTCCTATCCGGCAAGAAGAGGACATCCGGACCGGCAAACATCTTCTCCAAGCGGCATCTTCTATCTTCTTCCATCCGATGACGACCGGCTCCATCTTGAAGACCTCCAGCGCGGATCCATCCTCTTCTTCCGACGACTAGACGACGAATGACGGTTCCTTTAAGGGACGTCATCCAAGATGGCGTCCCTCGAATTCCGATTGGCTGATAGGATTCTATCAGCCAATCGGAATTAAGGTAGGAATTTTCTGATTGGCTGATGGAATCAGCCAATCAGAATCAAGTTCAATCCGATTGGCTGATCCAATCAGCCAATCAGATTGAGCTCGCATTCTATTGGCTGATCGGAACAGCCAATAGAATGCGAGCTCAATCTGATTGGCTGATTGGATCAGCCAATCGGATTGAACTATATTCTGATTGGCTGATTCCATCAGCCAATCAGAAAATTCCTACCTTAATTCCGATTGGCTGATAGAATCCTATCAGCCAATCGGAATTCGAGGGACGCCATCTTGGATGACGTCCCTTAAAGGAACCATCATTCGTCGTCTAGTCGTCGGAAGAAGAGGATGGATCCGCGCTGGAGGTCTTCAAGATGGAGCCGGTCGTCATCGGATGGAAGAAGATAGAAGATGCCGCTTGGAGAAGATGTTTGCCGGTCCGGATGTCCTCTTCTTGCCGGATAGGAGGAAGACTTTGGACCCTCTTCTGGACTTCTTCAGTGGATGTCTAGCCCCCGCTTGGGTTGGATGAAGATCTTGGAGCCAGGACGGATCGGTGAACCTGGCATGGTGAAGACAAGGTAGGAAGATCATCAGGGGGGTAGTGTTAGGTTTATTTAAGGGGGGTTTGGGTTAGATTAGGGGTATGTGGGTGGTGGGTTGTAATGTTGGGGGGGGGTATTGTATGTTTTTTTTTACAGGCAAAAGAGCTGAAATTCTTGGGGCATGCCCCGCAAAGGGCCCTGTTCAGGGCTGGTAAGGTAAAAGAGCTTGTAATATTTGTATTTTAGAATAGGGTAGGGAATTTTTTATTTTGGGGGGCTTTGTTATTTTATTAGGGGGCTTAGAGTAGGTGTAATTAGTTTAAAATTGTTGTAATATTTTTCTTATCTTTGTAAATATTTTATTATTTTCTGTAACTTAGTTCTTTTTTATTTTTTGTACTTTAGATAGTTTATTTAATTTTATTTATTTGTAGCAATTGTGTTTAATTAATTTATTGATAGTGTAGTGTTAGGTTAATTGTAGGTAATTGTAGGTAGTTTATTTAATTATTTTATTGATAGGGTAGTGTTAGGTTTAATTATATCTTAGGTTAGGATTTATTTTACAGGTAAATTAGTTATTATTTTAACTAGGTAACTATTAAATAGTTCTTAACTATTTAATAGCTATTGTACCTGGTTAAAATAATTACAAAGTTGCCTGTAAAATAAATATTAATCCTAAAATAGCTATAATATAATTATTATTTATATTGTAGCTATATTAGGATTTATTTTACAGGTAAGTATTTAGCTTTAAATAGGAATTATTTATTTAATAAGAGTTAATTTATTTCGTTAGATAAAAATTATATTTAACTTAGGGGGGTGTTAGTGTTAGGGTTAGACTTAGCTTTAGGGGTTAATACATTTATTAGAATAGCGGTGAGCTCCGATCGGAAGATTAGGGGTTAATAATTGAAGGTAGGTGTCGGCGATGTTAGGGAGGGCAGATTAGGGGTTAATACTATTTATGATAGGGTTAGTGAGGCGGATTAGGGGTTAATAACTTTATTATAGTAGCGCTCAGGTCCGCTCGGCAGATTAGGGGTTAATAAGTGTAGGTAGGTGTCGGCGACGTTGTGGGGGGCAGATTAGGGGTTAATAAATATAACATAGGGGTCGGCGATGTTAGGGGTAGCAGATTAGGGGTACATAGGGATAACGTAGGTGGCGGCGATTTGCGGTCGGAAGATTAGGGGTTAATTATTTTAAGTAGCTTGCGGCGACGTTGTGGGGGGCAAGTTAGGGGTTAATAGATATAATACAGGGGTCGGCGGTGTTAGGGGCAGCAGATTAGGGGTACATAAGTATAACGTAGGTGGCGGTCGGCAGATTAGGGGTTAAAATTTTTAATCGAGTGGCGGCGATGTGGGGGGACCTCGGTTTAGGGGTACATAGGTAGTTTATGGGTGTTAGTGTACTTTAGGGTACAGTAGTTAAGAGCTTTATAAACCGGCGTTAGCCAGAAAGCTCTTAACTCCTGCTATTTTCAGGCGGCTGGAATCTTGTCGTTAGAGCTCTAACGCTCACTGCAGAAACGACTCTAAATACCGGCGTTAGGAAGATCCCATTGAAAAGATAGGCTACGCAAATGGCGTAGGGGGATCTGCGGTATGGAAAAGTCGCGGCTGTAAAGTGAGCGTTAGACCCTTTAATCACTGACTCTAAATACCAGCGGTAGCCCAAAACCAGCGTTAGGAGCCTCTAACGCTGGTTTTGACGGCTACCGCCGAACTCTAAATCTAGCCGTAAGAGAGCTAAGACTCTATTTAATTATTTATCCCCTTCTGATATTAAACCCAAGATAAACAAATGTTGGCTTAAACAAAGACAGGGATGTTTCAAGTGTAGACGACCTATTTGCAAAACATGTAATTTCATACATGAGGGCGATAAATTTGTTTCTAGCACAACAAACACAGAGTATGACATTAAGATACTTTATTAATTGTGCGACAACACACGTTGTTTATCTCCTTACGTGTGACATTTGCAAAATACAATACATAGGCAAACCTAAAAGGTCCTTTAAAGACAGGTTCTTGCAACATCTTAGGTCGGTTGAGGATGAGGACAGTGACACCCCTATATCAAGACATTTTAAACTAACTCATAATTCAGATGTATCATCTTAAAAAATACAGGGAATTTATCACATTACCAAATGGAGAAGAGGTGGTAATAGAGAGACATTACTTAATAAAAAGGAAATTTATTGGATGTTCATGTTACAGACCAGTGAACCTGAAGGATTAAATATCAGACGTGATTTAGACGTATTTACCTGAACATTGCTATTTGATGGTCCAATAAGATAGCTTAAGTGCGAGATAAAAATGGTGACATCTATACTGAAATTTTTGGCTTCTTTGGTAACTTTGATGTGTACATATACATTTGCTATGCCTAAATATGTATGAAAACTGTGAGAAGAGCAATTAAACTGAAATAAATTGTTCCTTAATATTGCTCAACTAGGGTCTAACAAACTAGGGTCTAACAAAAGATAGTCTATTAGAACAAAGGGAATAACCCAATAGGGGGCGCTACTAAGAACGGTGTATAATATATATGTAGGTCCACGTGACCATATATGGATGTTTCAGACAAACAATCAACAAAGTACTAAGATAACATAGATACAATGTAAGTGTGTGTATTCACAATATTATACCCAATCCTAGATCAGGATGATAGACAAATATACAAAGTCCAGGATAACCCAATCTGGTATAGGTATCTGTCTTCTATGGGACTGGAGGCAGCACTCGATCTTCACCCTCCAAAGATTATAAATCTAAAATCAAACACAGGAAAGAGGCGCCGTATGTGTGAATCTGAAGAAGCCAACGACAAATATAAGACATGTGCAGGGTACTCACAATGTGAAAAGGCACTCCAATGTGCCTATAGGGGCAGGCTGGTATTCACAGCAAACCAGCTGGCTGAACTGGCTAACCAGGATACCCAAGGTAGAGGACTCTATGTCTTGATGGACTGTGTATACTGGATCCAGCAATGTGGGAACAGGAGCTAGGTGCAAACACAGGCACACCACTGTGTGAATCTGTAGGAGTACACAGGTAAATATGCAATCTGTGCAGGGTACTCACATTCTGTAGCGGCACTCAGTTGTGCCAGTAGAGGCAGGCTGGCTTTCTCAGCAACCCAGCTAGCTGTGTAGAGTATGAAGCAGGATACTAGGCAGCAATCAGGATTGGCAGGTAGCTCAGAAATGGACAATTGCAATGAGGATATATGATTAAAAGAAGGATTTTAATAAAAATTAAAAGCAATAAAATACATATATTCCTCATGCACAGTAAGTAAGTAGCATGCAACGCGTTTCTCGGTGTCAACCGTTTCCTCAGGCATGTGTTCTAACTCTACATAAACATCTTATAAAGGCCTGAGCTACCTGTATTGCCCCACCCTTCATGACAAAAGAAGCCAATCACAAAGGCCCTTTGTTTAATTGCCCATTAGTTGATACACCTGCACACTTCTCATACCAAACCCTAATATGCTTGCAGGGCTTGTACATGTGTTGTATTAAATGGGGGAGGAAAACCTAACTAAATGTCTTTTTGAAAAAAGTGCCCCAGTTGAGGATCATAATAACATTACTGAATGTTTAAAGAATAACATATATGCTCCCGGTGTGTGGCCTTAAATAAATAACATACTCTCTGCGATTGACCTCATTCCATAACCATAAAACCAAATATTCATACCTGTCTGCTGGTCTTTGGCGTAGTACCTAACAAATACACAAAATATCCAAATATCGAAATTTTTCTATATTAGATCTTCTGTATTTCACTGTGGATCACTAATCGCCTAATACACACAATTTTGTCAAAAACAAATGACCGCCACCCAGATCGTAAAAAGTAAACAATCCTCTGTGATTGTTTGGCGTCTGACGTCAACGCCAATGATAGGCTGATAGGTTCCAACTTTCTAACCAATCCTAAATGAGAACCGCTACACACCCCCACTGGAGCGTGTCCGCGAATCTTCAAACTCATAACAAATGGAAAAAAGGCTCTCTCATTGAAGTCCTCGGTGCCCACAGCCCTCTGTAAACATTACCAGCACCGGCTCTGGTACCGATCAGTGTCGCAAGCTAGATCCAGCTCCCGCATATGGGCCGATTTAGGGGAAACTTCTCCCAGCTCAGGTCCATCAGCGGCAAGACTCACCTCCTCACTACGTCACTCAGCTGTCAGCAACATCCTCCGTAAATACTCCCACAACTGGGTACACTCGCTCCTATGGCTAAGCGATACTAGTGCCAGCAGCTATTCCCGTTGTTTAGCCTATGATGCAGCAAGGTATCTAATGGGTGACATTGTATATATGGCAAGAAAAGTTGAAAAGATTATCGCCACTATATGATCCAAAATGAATCTCTACCTAGTGCCCCAATATAAAACCCAAAACAAAAACGAGACAAACTGACCCTCTACATGGTCATAACCACCATGCTTGGTGGTCCATACCTAAACTAGGTGTGCTCTCCGCACACTAATATTTATAACAAGTGTAACAAGTAAACGTGCTAATTTTTTTTTTAGAGTCCAATACACTCACTGGTCTATATTGTATTAACAACATTTTCTCTTTATAAAATACTGTATGTCAGAAAATGATTTACATATTGTAACCCTTGATTGATAAGGTACAATGACCTACCAAACCCCTTATATACCACACTATCAACCCTGCCAGTGCTATGCATTAGAGTTATACTAAGAAGGTCATTAGTTATAAACCAATATGTGCATATGACCATGATAAAAAGTGCTTCACATATTGTGACCCTTATTTATTAATATATATAATAATAATATCATACCATTCTCCTCATACTCAAATACTTCTAACCTTACTGGTGCCATAAATAACTAAATGGTCCTAAATCCCTACCGAAAATAATCATGTGAATAATGGACAAGTGATAATAAATTAACCCAAACTTTTATCCTATCTCATTTAACATAATACATATGTGAAATCAATCAGTGAAGGTTCCTGGTCATGATATACCATTAAGCGTGATATATATACACAATCATAAACAATTATAGTGATGGTGATGATTAATGTTGTGCGTGATGTATATACTAAATCAAAAATGGTCTGTGTATATAAGAAATTCTCAAATGGGAATGTGTTGGAATCTTTGTGTGATGTAATTTTGTTGCGTAATCTCCATATAGTGGTATATGTGTATAGTGATATCCCTATGTACCTGAAAGAACAATTAGCTCTAGGTGTGTGTATATAGAGAAATGGGCAGATGTCAACATAGGATTAAACTCCGGTTCACAAAAAAGTGCACAAAATCATACAAAGCTTGCAGTGTCTATCACTTCATTGAGACCTGATGGAAACAACGTTTTGAACCTATAGATCCAATAGGTCTCTCTTTGTCGGAGTCGTGAGAACCTGTTATATCTGAGACTAGGTGGAATACTTTCTAAGGGGGTAATTTTAAATCTACATCTCCCTGCAGTGTGTTCCTGGCAAACATGTCTAGGTACACTGTGTTTCATAGATTTGTTTTTAATGTTTCTTAGATGTTCGCTCCACCTGATTCTTATTTTCCTGCAGGTTCTTCCAATATACTGGACCCCACATTCACAGATAAGTACATATATTACATATGAAGAGTCACAAGTTAATCTAGAGGTTATCTGATGTTGTTCTCCAGTTGTGTAAGATGTCACATTAGAAGCTTTATGGGTAATATAATCACACATAAAGCACCGGGTCTTGCCACACCTAAAGCTGCCCTTAAGTAGGTGTCGAGTTGTCATCAGTGCAGATTTATTTAAGGTATTTTTCTGTGTTGTACCTTTAGATAGCATAACCACTTTACTGGGTGCTAATTTTTGTTTTAAGGTAGATGCCCTGCGATATACAATCTTGGGTCGTCCAGGTAATGTTTTCTTCAAAATGGGGTCTCTCATAAGGAGTGGCCAGTGTTTGTCTAAGATTTTTCCTATGGCTTTGTGATTAGAGTTATATTGGGTCACAAAAAGAGGGATCTCCTTAAATGAGTCCTCTTGTTTTTTCTCATCATTGTTTTTTGTTGACAAAAGTAATTTAGTCCGATTGAGTTCCCTAGCTCTTTCGTAGCTATTAGTTACCAGTTGTAATGGGTAGCCTTTCTCTAGAAATCTTGACTTGAGTGTTTGGGATTGTTCATCATACTTGTCTATAGAGGAGCAATTGCGTCTTATTCTACAAAACTGGCTGAAAGGGATATTTTTCTTCCAGTTTAGTAAGTGGTTGCTGCCAAAGTGTAAGAAATTGTTACAGTCAACTTGTTTAAAATAAGTTGCAGTACAAACATTGCCATCAATGTCCCATGTAAGGCTTAAATCCAAAAATTCTATTGTGGATTGCTGTATGTTGGAGGTGAAACCAATGCCCATATTGTTATTGTTAAGATGTAGTACAAATTCTTTTGCCTCAGCTAAGGAACCATCAAAAATAAACAAGAGATCATCTATGTACCGGCCATAGAACACCAGATTGCCCCACCAATTCGAGTCATAAATATACAGCTTTTCGAAATGGCCCATAAAGAGATTAGCAAAACTGGGGGCAAATCTGGTGCCCATGGCCGTACCTTTGATCTGCAAATAAAATTCATCTTGAAACTGAAAATAATTATGATGTAAAATAAAATCAATCAATGTGAGCAAAAATTCCTTTTGTGTTTTGGGCATATATATGTCTCCCTCTAAATATAAACTAGTGGTGATGTTGGAATACAAAGATCCTACATCACAAGACACCCATAGGGTATTGGTATACCTATTTAGTTTAATCCGGGATATCTTGTCCAATAGATCTTTAGTGTCTTTAATGTATGATGGTAGATTACACACATATCTCTGAAGATAAAAATCCACGTATTCCGACAATTTGTCAGTCAAGCTGTTAATGCCAGCAATAATCGGTCTACCTGGAGGCACTTTATCATCCTTATGTAGTTTTGGAAGATGGTAATAAAAAGGTATATCGGGATGATTTGGCATCAGATATCGTTTTTCTTTTTTGTTTAGAATACCAGAAGTGTGACCGTATTCCAGAATTTTTTCCAATTTTTTGGAAAATTCCAAGGTAGGATCAGATGTCAACTTTCTGTAGTATTCTTGATCCCAAAGGATGCGTTTGGCTTCCTTAAGGTAATCACAAAGATCTTGTAGAACAATCCCACCCCCCTTATCAGCCTGACGAATGACCAAATTGTCATTCAAAGTCAGGCTATATAATGCTCTTGCCTCATTAGGCCAGATTTTTTTATTTTTGGGGATGTGATTGGGGATTTTCTCCCAATCTTCCAATACCAGCTGTTGAAAAAGGTCGATGTAAGATACATCCTCCTTCGGGGGGGACCATGTAGAAGGGGGGTGGAGAGGAGTATGTAAATATTCCTCAAAAAGAGTTTCTGTGATTTGACTGGGATCACAATAGAGAAGATTGGATGATTCTCTTTCTCTTTGTGAATCTAAAGTAATAGGTATACCTGATATATTGCGGTTCTTCATCATTTTTAATGCAAAATATCTTTGCAGAGACAGTTTTCGTGTGTATCTATTCAAATCTACAAATAGATTGAAAAGATTATGTGTGCTGGGAGGACAATAGGATAAACCTCTACCTAGAATTCTAACTTCATCATCTGTGAGGATGTGTGAGGACAGATTGAAAATTCCACTTTTCAATTTTTGTAGTTGTGCTTTTTGGTGGGTTTTCCCTCTGCCTCGTTTTCCCCGTTTGGGTACGGTCTCTTTTTTTGGTTTGGTGCTTGTGGTGTTGGCCTCCTCCAAAGAGGTGCCAACTGGGGGGTCTCTAAAAAAAACCCATATATTAGTATCACATATATGGGTGTCACCTATAGTATATAGAAAAATTATTTGATGTTTCTGGTAATCTTTGTTTGAAAGGCATTTTCATAATTTCAATGTGTCTAATTATGTATGAAAACTATGTCAAGTTTAGTCAGACTGTCCCCTGTCTCACATATTCTACAATATCTAATGCTATTTTATGAATGTCTTCAGTAGCCTACATGAAACTCAAATTCATGTCAGTCAGCCTTGTGGACCTGAGTATCCAATCAGGTTCAAAGTATGTAAATTGTTGGTAATGAGCTTAGCTTTAAATAGGTGAGTGAGCTGATCCTCAGGTAAGCAGTGAACAAGTGCGCAAATGCACAAAACATGTCTGCGTGAGGATCAGCTCATCAACCTGATTGTCAGAGTCACTGCTGGCTTTCTGCAGGACATCGTATTACATGTCCTTTTTTTCGATTGGAATTAAAGTTGTTGTTTTATTTACATTTCATGCCTGGAGTATATTTCTTACATCAAGATTCTTTCAAGTTTGAGCGCAACTTCACTCTTTGGATAACTGTACTTTGCTCTGTTTGGGGGGTGCGAGGCAGACACGCCTGGAGTTTCAGCCTATCACTTGGATCTACCTAGGGGGTGTGTCCCCCGCCCACTCTCCATTGTGCCGGGTTGCTTGTTCTCATTGAACGCTCAGAAGGAGCGCAACTAACAGTGATTATACCTGGACTATATATATATATATATATATATATATATATATATTGTATATGTAGCCTTGAACCCCCCCCAGATGGAGGCAGAAAAGATAGCGAAGATGTCGGAATTACAGTGCATTGTTTATATGTTTGATAAATGTACAGTATTTGTCATTGAAATGTGCTAAGAACCAGGTATTTTTTTTAAATCAAATATATAGAAGATGTGGAAATTACAGTGCATCATATATATGTTTCAGGACTGGACTGGGCATTTTAAAGCAGAGCAGCCTCCCTAATCTGTTATTTAACCATAAACCATAAATGGCAAATATAATATACTGATATATATGGAACAAATCGCCAATCAAGGCACAGGCCCTCACAGCATATGCCGCTGAAAAACTTTAATAACTTTTATTAGAAGTGTTTTTGCCAATGGAAAAATATTGCAAAAAATGCTTCTATTAAAAATTGAAATTTACTCATGCACCTTTCTTTCCTTTTAACTAATGCTGGCTGTCCAGCACACAAGTACACATCATGGCTGGGCTGGGTAAGGAAATCCAGAAAGAAAAAGCAATATTGTATATGCATAGCATACACATACACATAATACACTTCACAGACTCACCAAACTATTACTGATGCGGAGGGTCCCTGGTCCCTTTATTCTCACCTTTGTTTTACTTATGATGATAAAGTAGGACTGTCCTACTTTATCATCATATCTACTTAGGCAAAAAATCCCTCCAGATCTTATTACAGCATAAAGATAGAGTGTAGAGTGCAACAGAGGCAAGTAGAGCAGTCCAGTGTAGCCGATCAGGGAGAATTACACCAGTGAAGATTTCTAAGATTGAAAACGTTTTTACTACATTTGTTATGTATATTCTTTACTGATGCATAACGATTTTTTTTTAATTTTACATCTGTAGTCCTACAAAAAAAAAATCGTTATACATCAGTAAATAATATACATAACAAATGTAGTAAAAAAACGTTTTCCATCTTAGAAATCTTCACGGGTATAATTCTTGAATTTTATGCACCACCGCCACCTGCTGCTGAAAGCAATATAGCAAGTAATATAATATAATATTATGATTGTGTGTGTGTATACTATATATATATATATATATATATATATATATATATATATATATATATATACATATATATATATATATATATATATATATATATATATGGGAATTGTGAAAAAACTAGGCTGATATTTGACCACATAGGTATTTAATACATTGTTGGTGTGATACATTTTTTAATATATGTATATATATATATATATATATATATATATATATATATATATATATATATATATATATATATATATATATATATATATATATACAAAACACGGAAGGGCACTGCACTCTCATACCGGACCGGGTACACATCCCATGACCCTGCAACATGCTCACATCCCATGACCCTGCAACATGCTCAGCCCTGGGTGCTCACCGGCACTCACAGAAAGCAGTTAACCCCAGACAGGTCTGGGTGCAAGAATCATAGGGAAAATTACAAAACAAATTAATACAACACACAGAGAAAGTCCAGCACTCACTTACAAGCTCTCAGCTAAGATTTAAAAGCAAAAATGGAAAAGTTAGTTACCGCATCCAGCCAAATGTGACAAGCCCAGGTACCACGTCAAGGTCCTTTCCAATACCTGGGACCCTAAAACAGCCACACAATGCAAGCTCTCAAATCCAAACAAACTGGGAGCAAGGGAAGGGTGCACAGACTTATGTATTCCCCCTAGACATATACAAAACACGGAAGGGGACTGCACTCTCATACCGGACCGGGTACACATCCCATGACCCTGCAACATGCTCAGCCCTGGGTATATATAACTATTTAACTATTTTACATAACTGGTCCGTGAACCCCCATTTGAATAACCCACGAGTCGTCACTGCACACACATATTAGACACACTAGACTGCATACGGATATATATACCTACACACTAAACATACACAGTCTACAACATTAACACACACACTGCACAGCATAATAATATACATGTACACACACTACTCAGCTTACAGATATTCATATTTTCACACACGCATACACAATTTACAGATTACGTAAACACACAACATACAGATGTACTTTTACACACACACTACATAACATACAGATATACATGTACACACACTACATAACATACAGATATACTTGTACACTGTACACACACATTAGTAACATACAGGTATATGTGTACACACACAGCATACAGATGTACTTGTACACAGATATTACATAACATATAGATATACATATACAGACACACTATACAGCATACACACAAAACACACACTACATAACATACAGATATACGTGTACACACACAGAGCATACAGATATACTTGTACACACGCATTGCATAACATACAGGTAAACATGTACACAAACACTACATAACATACAGATATACGTGTACACACACAGAGCATACAGATATACTTATACACAGATATTACATAACATATAGATATACATATACAGACACACTATACAGCATACACACAAAACATCACATATACACTGGACAGGATAAATAAATAAACACACTAGGCATGACACAACAGACCTGCCAAATTAGAAAAATACTTTATAGTGTGTACTAATTTGCATATTCAGTGATGTCATCAAAAGTGATGTAATCTAAAGGGGGATGTCTTTAAATAGAATATGTGTTTAACCTCTTTGTGTGGGTTGGAAGATTAGTGTAATAATAAAATGCTTAAATTTACAGAAATTTACTATTACCCTAGCATGTCCTTTTAATCCCTTTATGAACATGACATACCCTGTACATAACTGGCCATTAAGGGATAGTCTGGGTATAATAGCAGCTCCTGGCAGCTAGATCAGCTATTAAAAAAGTCACCCCCATAGTACAGGATACGTCACTGGTCATTGAGGGGTTAATAAAAATACATTTCAAAAATAGAATTATTATTATTCATTCTGGCAAACATAAAAAATGTCAAAATCAATGAGGTTGCATCATAAAGTGAAGGTCAATTTTGCTTAATTAGTGCCCAGTTTTTAATAATCCTATTAAAAACAAGGGCACTTTAATTCATCAAAATTGAAATTTCACTTGTTTTCTTCAAAAACTTACCTTTTAATTCCTCCTCCCGTCGCAAGCCCTCTTTGTGGGTCAAAAATAAAAAATCCGGCTTCCTCCAATCACGGCATTGCCTCCGGCCATGATTCCCCCGGGGGGAAGCCGTGATTGGAGGAAGCCAGATTCATCATTTCTGACATATGAAGAGGCTTCCGACGGCCGGGGGAATCACTGGAGCAGCTGTCTGGATTAAAAGGTAATTTATTTATTTTTAAATTGAGTGAAATGTAAATTTTGATGAATTAAAGTGCCCTTGTTTTTATAGGATTATTAAAAACCGGGCACTAATTCATCGTAATTGACCATCACTTTAAATTCACACACAGTGCTTTATTTACCAACAGCAGTTAAGAGGTAAAACAAACAGTTAAATAGACTTATAACCAGGTCTGAAAAATTAAACAAATATTTGAAAGTGTGTACTGACTGTAAGGTTTTAATAAATAGTGTATAAAGTTACAAATGCCCCTTAAGTGGCAATGGGTAGCTTAGTTTTTTTTAGACTTTTTATTTTTTATTTGGGGGGGGGGTGGGGGGGTTACTGTTAGGGGGGTACTTTGTAATTTTTTAATGTAAAAGAGTTTTTATAGAGCTATTAGATTAGGTGTAATTTTTATTATTTTAGATAATTTAGTTTATTATTTTTTGTAATCTTAGTGGGTTTTTTTTCGTAATTTAAATTTTTTTTTTTTTTTGGTAATGTTAGATTTTTTTATTTTTTCTTTGTGTTAGGTTTTTTTAAATTTGTAATTTATTTTTTTTATTTTTTCTTTGTGTTAGGTCTTTTAAATCTTGAAATTTCGTTTTTTTATTTGCAGTTTTTTTTATTTTCATAAAATAGTTATGCTAGGTTTATTTATAGTTTAATCTTAGTTTTTTTATTTCACAGGTAAGTTTTTATTTATTTTAAGATAGTTATATTGTAAATTTAATTATAGTTAGGGGGTGTTAGGTTTAGGGGTTAATAGTTTAATTTAGTAATTTGTGATGTGGGGGGCCAGCGGTTTAGGGGTTAATAGGTTTAGTTTATTCTTAGCGATGTGAGGGCCGGCGGTTTAGGGGTTAATAGGTTTATTATAGTAGTAGCGATGTGGGGGGCGGAGGTTTAGGGGGTTAATAGTTTTATATAGTTTTGCTGATGTGGGTGGGTGGCGGATTAGGGGTTAATAGGTAGTTTATGGGTGTTAGTGTACTTTGTAACATTTTAGTTATGAGTTTTGTGAAACATTTTTGTTTTGCAAAATCCATAACTACTGGTCTCAGATTGTGGAATGGTTCCCGGCGGTATAGACCATATGAAAGCATTTTAGCCGGGCTACACAACCTGTAGTACAGCACTATGAAAATCCTGCACTCAAAAGTCATTTTTGAGTGCGGAATGGAGAGTGTGTTACAGGCTAAAACACTTACGGTATAGCTATAACGCCGCAACTTGTAATACGGGAGACCTGCCATTCCAGACGCAATGGCCAATTTTTCAGTGGTATAGCCATACCGCACCATACTGCAAAATTTGTAATTTAGGTCATTGTGGGGTTACCTGCATACAACTAATTGTTAATCAATTTAAAATGGCACCTTAACAATTTAGAAGATAATTATACAGTATAAAAACATAAAAACAGACAAACATATAAACGTATACCTGTAGATCTTGAACAACTCACATTTTTCATTTTCTTGGCTGATTCTTTTCCTGGGCTAACTGGGGAAATTAGCAAAGCAGTTCTTTAGCTGCTGAATACTAAGACTAAAGAGTAACATTCCCAAACACAGAGGGCAAGAGATAAAGTATTGCAAAGGAATGGCAGCCTAACTTTTAAAGCTGCTATATGATGACAATGAAAAATAAAACCGATACGTCAAAACCCCTCTAATTTGAACAGCCAATAGGATTTAAGCAGCTCTCATCCTATTGGCTGATTTGAAAATGTCAGCCAATAGGAATGCAAGGTACCCCAATATAAAATGGTTACCTTGATAGAAATAGAAAGCACAGTCCACGGACTTAAAACCTGACTGGAGGAGAATTGAGGAGGGGGCGGAGCCGGCCGAGAGTGAACATGGCTGCAGGTACTAGGAGCTCCGGCTGAGCATTACCCCCTATGAGCAGCAAAAAATAACAGCCTACACCCCGGGAGAGAAAGGAAGGGAGCCAAAGAAGAAAAGATGGTAACCCGGATCCCCCTACAGTAATTCACAAGCCTCCCCTTTCCATAAGCATAGGCTTGAAACAGGCTGAGATATACCTCTAATACAGAACACAACATAGAGAGAAGGAGGAGCACCCGCCCGCTACGTTAAGGCGCGCTGCCAGAGAGAAAGCGTGATAGAGGCACCCAGCTGGAGTTCGGCAGCTAGAGCTAACAAACCCCACAGAGCAGGAAGAGGAGTGATAGGTACCGCGAGATTGGAGCGCGGGGAGACGCTTCACCAACGCGGCTAAACCTACAGGTGCGACAGGCTTACAGGGGTAGCTATACTTACAGGTCTCACTCGAAGCACACGCCGCCTGCTCAGCCCGCAGCGTCCGGCAGGGTGGATAAATAGCGGACGATACACGCTGCAGGGGGAGACCCGACTTGTTTCGGTGGAATCCTAGGAAGTGGAACGGGTTGTAAGTCAAATTCCCCAGAGACCTACAAACAGTAAGTATTGTTGTGCTACCTGTACTGGCCTAAATAATGCGCGAAAAGCAGTATCTCCCCATACCAAAGGTAACAAAATAACGGAATGTACTATATAGATATATCTTTGCAACATTGTACACTATTACCTTGAGATTAATGGGGTATTCACTACTAAATGCTTAACTCTCCTGCCTATAAATGTGTAAATGAAATGCTAAGGTAACTGAATCTTCTAGCTTTTGTGTGCTTTGGATACATTGCTTATACAATAAGACTATTGACTGCTTTGAATGATTTATTTAATCAAAATTATATATCTAAAAACAAGGCAAGATAAAGGTAAAATTAAAAAACAGAGGATTAAGATCTACTGCATGTTTTGAGCGATATACTTAGCTAAGTCTTATAATTAAAGACAAACCAACCTAAGGGGGCAAACTGTCTGTATAATTATTAAATCTGATATAAACAAACAGCCAAAAGGCGAGAAATAAGGGACAAGGGACAAAGGTGGTGGTGGTAGGTGGGGGTGGAAACCAGCAAAAAAGGGACATACAATCCTCTTTCTTTTTGACATATCCTATATCAAAGGAATAAAGTAATAAAAGGAAAAATCTTAAACAGTTATCCTACTCCCCTTTCAAACAAAAAATCAATCCTATACAATTTGGATAGGGGAGAACTGATAAAATAGAAAATCAATAGAGATTCTCAGGTCCTTTTGAGGAAAGATAGTAAGTCCCAAACTCACAATATAAAAAAAAAAATATTTTTTTTTTGCTACAAGCAGCAAAAACAGTTAAACTAAAAACACCAATTAAAAGACTAGGGAGGGGAAGGAGAGGAGAGAGAGAGGGTAAGAGGGGAGAGTATACAGCTAAAGCTGAGTAAAAATTAAAACTACTAACATGGCCTCTAAAAAAGGAAACAAACAAGATAAAGTAAATAAGATCACCACACCACAAGGATCAAAAGTGGATAAGTACTTTAAAACAACAGATACATCCCTAACAAGTACCTCAGAAGATCAATCCCCCTCTAAGTCTTTACAAAGCTTATCTGAACCAAACATGTCTCCTGTAACAAAGGCAGATTTACAGAATCTACCTAGTAAAAAAGACATTCAGACTCTCCTTGACGAAATTTCCCAGGTTAAACAATGTATTAAAACGGAACTTCTAGCTGTCAAAAAAGATGTTTCTGAGATCGGTAACAGGGTGGCACAGTTGGAGGAAGAAAACATAACAATTACTAACACTATTGACAACCTAACAACTCAAATACGCCAACAAGGGGAAGCACTTCTAACACAACAGAACCAAATAGAAGATATGGAGAATAGACACAGAGGGCTTAATCTCTGAATTAGGGGGATCACAGAGACTGTGACAAAGGAAGAACTAGAAGAATATCTCCTCTAATTCTTTAACAACTTTACTGATACTAATAACTATGCATTAAGGACCCTGGAAAGAAGCCACAGAGCCCTCAGGCCCAAACCCAAACCGGGGGAGCCACCGAGGGACATAATATTCAAATTTGCACATTTTAAGGATAAAGATCTTATACTGCAAATGGCAAGGAGACAGCAAAACATAACTTATTATGGACAAACCATACAGATTTTCACAGATCTCAGCCCAAGGACGTTACAGAGGAGAAGAGAACTGAGACATTTTACTACACATCTTCGCCAATTGAATATCGCTTATAGATGGGGTTCCCATTTGATTTAAGAGCAACAATAAACGGGAAAACCGCGATTTTAAGAACATCGGATGACATAAATACATTCTGTACTACGCTGGGAATAGACCCCCCACTCCACCCCACCCAAACGGAATACCAAGAATCTCATAATACCGCCACAATCCAGCAAGTAAAACAATCAAAAGCTCCCTTACATTTGCAGAGCTCTCAATGGTCTAAAGTGACATATAAGTAATAAAAAGGGGAGAAGAGAGAGGAGTAGGAAGGGAAGGGGGGAAAAAGTAGGAAGGAAGGAGGGGAAAGGGGAAAAGATGGAAAGATTAGGAAGAAGATATATAAGACACCATCTTTACAGAGAAGAACAGGGAAAGGGAAGAGCAGGGTTTTTTTTTTTTTTTTTAATCACATATAAGTATGAGATAAATTAAATGGAATAGTTTCCTCTCAAGTCAACTACAAATAGGAGAACTAAGAGCTATAGTATAGGCTGGAAAACATACTGCTATGTACATAAATGGGAGGACTAATAGTCACATAGCAGGCGTAGTCAAACCTATAAAGCTGTTGGTATAAAATAATACCCAACACCACATAAGGATAGTAACAGACATGAGAGGAAAACACACAGGGTGGAAGTTTATCTTAAATATTAGTAGATAATTAATAGTAAATAGATCACAGTATAAGAATATCACTAACCACTAATTCACGTTAAAAGAAAAGGGGTCTCCACATACATTTAGTATAATAACTATTTAGCACTAAAGAGTAAGAGTAAACTTACAGGGTGGGTTTTCCTCTTTTTTTTTTTTTTTCTTTTCTTTTTTTTTTTTTCCTCTCTCCACACATATTAGGTGAGAGATATAAGCTTGAGGAAAATTAAAGGGAATAGTTTCCTTTTAAGTTAATCACAAATAGGAGAGCTAAGAGTTACAGTAGAGGTTGAAAAACATACCGCCACGTACACAAAGGGAACACGAGTGGAAGGTACACAAGGAGAAAATTTATTTTAAATATTAGAAGATAATTAAATAGCAAAAAGATCACGGTATAAGAATATTACCAATCATCTATTCACGTTAAAAGAAAAGGCATTGTCACATATATACAGCACAATTATATTTAGGATTAAAGAGCAAAAGCAAATATATTGGGTGGGGTTTTTTTTTTTCCCTCATTAAGAAATAATGTTAATAGAATAATAATAAATAGACGATTTATAGGTTACACTATAGTTAGAGACCTATTTTGCAAGATGTTGGTATGAAGCAATATTGAACATTATACAGGGTTGATAATAGACACGGATGGTAGGCACATAGTAAAAAAGTCTAATATTGGAACAACAGAAGACAATTTAGTGTAAATAAGATATCTCATAGAATACCTTTATATACTTAAGAACAAAAAAGGGGGAAAGAAGGAAAGTAAAGAAGGGGGGAAAGAAAGAAAAAAGAGAAAGAAAAGCTTGCAATACACATTTATTAAAGGTAAAAAGTATTAATTCATGTTTTTAAAAGAAGGGAAAAGGGTAGAGGAGGGATTTCCCCCCTCCCCCCCTTTTATCTTATTTTTTTTTCTCTCCCTTTCCTCCTCTTTTTCTCTCCCAAGGAGGTGAAGGGCGACAGGATATTTTTTTTCTATTTAGCTTTTAAAGTGCAGAGCTGCTCAGGAGGTACATGGATGTTTCTTGTTTTTTCTTGTTGGTCTGTGTACGACTCTTATGTGTTCCGTCACCAGTGCACTCTCACTCTGCCAGGGAAAATGACAACCCAAAACGGTCTTACTACCCATAGGCACTGCCTATTAATTATAATAAAATGGACATAAAACAAATAAAAAATTTATCTCAAAATGCCAAGGGACTGAATGCACCCCATAAAAGACATATAGCTCTGCATAGTTTTCATAAAGCGAAAGGAGATATTGTTTTTGTTCAAGAATCTCATTTTTTACATAACAATGAACCCAGATTTACAAATAAATTTTATTCAACCATCTATCATAGCTCGAACACACAGAAACGAAACGGGGTATGTATAATAATCCAGAAAGATATCCCTTTTCAACTCTTATATATGGAAAAGGATCTAGAGAGCAGGTTTCTGTGCCTGGTTGGCTTATTATACAACAGACCCGTTACAATAGTTAACATATACGCGCCCAATACAGGACAAAAAGCATTTTTTAAGAAAATCACTAACTTGATAATGGAAAACATGAAAGGTACACTAATACTGGGCGGAGATTTTAATCTGACATTTGAGCCAATGTTAGATTGCTCAAAAAAAAAGAGTAACATAGCCAAACATGTAATTAAATCGGTTAAATCTAATTTGCTCTCTTTATCTCTCATAGATAGTTGGAGAACACTACACCCCACAACAAAGGATTATACATTTTATTCGGCCCCTCAACAATCATATTCACGCATAGATTATTTTTTCATTGACCAAAACAGTTACTCTCTGGTTCAGGAAACAAAAATACACAATATATCTTGGTCAGATCACTCATTAATTTCAGTTAGTATTAAATGGCCAGAGACACCAGTGGCCCCATATCAATAGAGACTAGAGGACTACTTGCTGAATGATTTACAAATTAAGACAGCTATTCAGGAAACAATAGATATGTATTTTTATTGTAACCACTGGGGAGATACTTCCCCCGCGATTTGGTGGGAGGCACATAAACAGGTGATAAGAGGAGAATTTATCAAACATAAGGCTAGAGTAAAAAAAACCTAAATAAAACCTATCTCCTCCTTAATAATACGTTGCAAAAAATGGAACAACTACATAAAAAAGATCCATATAATACGAGCGCAACGACACAGCTTAAAGAAGCCCGTAACAACCTTAATACCTTCCTGAACAAAGGTGCCCAACAAAGGGCGCTAGCACTTAAAAAATGCTTTTTTAATGGAGGCAATAAAGCCGGAAAATTGCTGGCAAGAGCCCTAAAGAAAAAAATATTACAATCATATGTTTCAAAACTACAGGATGCACAAGGGAATCATATAGTAGGGAGTCAAGAGATAGCTAGTGAATTCAAAAAATATTACCAGCAACTATATAATTTAGACTCCAATAATACCTCTCAAAATCCTGAGCCCGAAAAATCGGCATATATAAAAGAAACGGAGGTACCTACCCTTACGGAAGCACAACAAAGGTCATTAGATGAACCATTTACACTACAAGAGGTCACTCAGACTATCAGGGACCTTCCAGCCGGCAAGAGTCCGGGCCCGGACGGTCTCAGTGCAACGTATTATAAAACTTTTACAGAAATGTTAGCACCGAAGTTACTTAAATTATTTAATTCACTCAATGAAAATTCATCTTTCATAAAGGAAATGCTAGAAGCAAGAATAGTTGTACTACCCAAACCGGGTAAAGAACCTAATAATACGAAACATTTCAGACCAATTTCATTACTTAATAATGATATAAAAATCTATGCTAAAATTATCTCTAACAGAATAAATAAGATCCTACCTGACATCATTAATACCGATCAGGTGGGATTTGTCCCGGGCAGAGAAGCACGGGACAACACTATTAAAACATTACACTTAATCAAATATGCCAAACTAAATAAGATCCCTTTAGTAACAATATCAATGGACGCCGAAAAAGCGTTTGATCGGTTTAACTGGTCATTCCTCCAGCAGACGCTTAAAAGATTTGGATTTGGGGAAAAAATCATTCAGCAAATATTCTATCTATATACTTGCCCATCGGCAAAGGTGAGAGTGAATGGTATGATCTCTGATCCATTAAACATAACCAATGGCACTAGACAGGGCTGCCCCCTGTTGCCCATACTTTTTGTAATTGCTATGGAGATCCTAGCTGCTAGAATACGGTCAAATAATAAAATAAAGGGGTTGAGCATCGGGAAGAAAGAATATAAAATATTGTTATACGCCGATGACGTTTTATTGACCTTGACTAACCCAGAGGACTCAATTAAAGCCCTAGAAGAGGTCTTCCAAGAGTTTGGCAAACATTCAAATTTCTTGATAAATCATAACAAATCAGAGGCCATATTCATCTCAACACCTGCACTGATCCTCCAGATTTGTAAACAACAAAATCCATACTCTTGGAGAGAGTCCTCGCTTAAATATCTGGGTGTCTATCTAACGACAGATATGGCAAGTCTGTATTTAGAAAACTATGTGAAATTAGCTGAAAACATCCAGCAAGATCTTAACCAATGGAAAAAAAATCACTTTCCTGGTTTGGGCGGATACATACAATAAAAATGAATGTTCTTCCCCGTATTTTATATATTCTACAGACAGTTCCCATAGCCCTTCCAAAAAACTATTGTATTGACTTCCAAAGGATGATTAATGCCTTCATCTGGAACGGGAAAAAATCCCGGATAAATACAACTACAGTATATATGTCAAAAAAAAAAGAGGGATGGGAGTACCAAATATCAAGAATTACTCTAGAGCAATAGTACTGCAGAGGGTAATAGACTGGCATACAAATAAAGATAATAAAGCATGGGTAGCATTAGAAACAGATTTAATCCAATACCACACAATTAGCAATTTATGCTGGATAACGGCAGAAAGCAGACCCCCAGGCATAGGAGACTACCCTCTGATCCAACACATAACAACACAGTGGGATAAGATAGTAGGCACATATCCCAGCATATCGACACTTCCATCACCATTACTACCGATAGACAATAACGCTGAATTCCAGGGAGGTATAATCCCTAGATGCTATAATATAAAACAGATACAAGATACAACCCCGCTAGTAAATTTTCTTGAACAAGGCAAACTGAAGCCTAAGGAAAGCCTCATAAATATAGCAGGGGGGTCATATTCAAAATGGCTAAAATATCTCCAATTAAAAAACTTTATTTTTAATCACAGGCTAAAAGATAACTTAGTAAGAGAATTAACTACTTTTGAAAAAATATGTTATAAAGGAACCCCAATAAAAGGGTCAATCTCTTACAGTTATAAATTTTTAACAGAGACGGATAAAACTAAAAATCACGCATATATACACAAATGGGAAAAAGAGATTGGTACTCAGCTTGAAAATGCAGAGTGGAATCATATTTTTATAAAGACAGCTGAGACCTCAGTATCTTCAAACATTCAAGAACTTAATTATAAAGTATTAACTAGATGGTATCTTACACCAGCCAGATTGCATAGCATCTATCCGAATGCGTCAAAATATTGTTGGAGGAGGTGCGGCATGACCGGGATGATGAAACATATATGATGGGATTGCCCATCGATTCAGAGGCTGTGGTCGGGCACCTCCTCTTGCATTCAGTTTATCCTAAATAAAACAGTTCAATTGGACATATATAATGCTCTTATGAATAGACCTATTAAAGGTAGCTGTAAAATCAAAGCTAAACTTATAATATATATATTAAACGATACAAATCTATTATAGCAAGGAATTGGAAGAAAAAGGATATACTGAATGAAGATATGCTAATACCCAGAGTAAATGAGCTATTGGAGCTAGAAGAGCACTCATATAAAAAATCTAAGAGGGAGGACTACTTTCTAAAGATACGTTTTTACTGGGAAGAATTCCTAAACAGAGACAGAATATAGGGAGAGCACGGGGGGGGGGGGGGGCAGGAGGTGGGGAGGTTTTTGTTTTTTTGTTTTTTTTCTCTTTTTTCTTTTCTTTTTTAATGTCTTTGTTTTTTTTTCCAAGATATTAATAAATATAATAAAGTAAAGCGCTGCAGTCTCAATCCCAATACTTGTTTTATTTTTTGCCTTTTTTAAGTAAACATATAGGGGCCCATTTATCAAAGGGCTTGCGGACCTGATCCGACACTGCGGATCAGGTCCGCAAGACCTCGCTAAATGCGGAGAGCAATACGCTCTCCACATTTAACATTGCACCAGCAGCTCACAAGAGCTGCTGGTGCAACGCCGCCCCCTGCTGACTCGCGGCCAATCGGCCGCCAGCAGGGAGCTGTCAATCAACCCGATCGTATTCGATCGGGTTGATTTCCGGCGGTTCCTGTCCGCCTGCTCAGAGCAGGCGGACAGGGTTATGAAGCAGCGGTCTTTAGACCGCTGCTTCATAACTTGTGTTTCTGGCGAGTCTGAAGACTCGCCAGAAACACGGCCCTTCAAGCTCCATATGGAGCTTGATAAATGGGCCTGATAGTATATGGGAGAGAGACAACAGCTACAAAAAAAATTGAAAAAAAAAAAATGGTTACCTTGCATTCAAGCTTCAGTGTGCGGCGGAGATCGCATGAAGAGGAGGGTTCACGTCAGATGACCACGCCCCGCCGCTGAAAACTGCTCTAGACATCGGAAGACCACTCAGTGCATCGGAAGACCGCTCCGAACCTCCGGAAAGAAGATAGATGTTTTCCCTGCGCTGGTTGAAGATGTCGCCTCCTGGATGAAGACTTGTCGCCGCTTAGATAAAGATGGATGTCCAGACTTCAGGAACGGTGAGTACATTTTTTGGAGTTAGTTTTAGGTTTTTTATTTTATTTTCTGTGGGTTTTTTTTTATTAGGGATTTATTTAATGGGCAGCAAAAGAGCTGATTGCCCTTCTAAGGACAATGCCCATACAAATGCCCCAATGGGTAGCTTAGGTTTTTTAGACTTAGGTTTTTTATTTTGGCGGTTGGTGGGTTTTTTTTTTTCTTTTCCAAAAATAATTTTTATTGTAAAGTAAACTTGTTAATAACACCAACAGGTTCATTAAGTTATTTTGCAATCACAGGTCCAACAATATTTGCACAGTAAGTACAATAAGCATGTCTATAAGGACAGTCAAATGAATATGATGTACATAAATAGAGTCTCCTTAATTTAGGAGATTCTTCAAGGTTAACAGGAGTTATTATCATAACTTAAATGCAAAAACTAGCGTAGTACAATACTCAAAAATATTAACAAAATATTATATTGGCTTCAAAAAGTCAGCCTATGTTTACCATTTAACATACTTCTTCTGGTAGCCCAATGGGTTAAACATAGTGTGCAGCTCCAGACAGGGCAAGCAATTTGAAAAAATGAAGAAAAAAAAGGGGTAAAAGGAGGGGCGGGGGGTAATAGGTCACATATTATGGGGAGGGAAAGGAGGAGGGATAGGAAAGGAGGAGGGGCAAGAGCGAAAGATTGAGGGTGGGAGGAAGCAGATAGGGGTCTTAAGCTAAGTGGCAGATTCATAATGGATTAAGAGCTGATTTTCACTATAGGGGGTGTCTAGGGGTCGCAACATGTCTGCGTACCTAACTACAGTCTTCTTGGTAGCCGAACCAGGGTTCCCAAATCTGCCAATAAAGATCCTCTTTGTCCAGACTAAAGTAAAAACTTTGTTCCATCTTGGCATATACCTGTATTATAGGGGTTACAGCTGTAATGTCTGGGGGTTGAGTCCGCTTCCACGCTCTTGCTATCGCCAGTTTCATGGCTGCAAGAACAAAGACTATTAGCCTAGACAGGGGAGTCAGAGTATTTCGTGGGAACATGTGTAGGAGAGCAATCTCAGGGGTTAACGGGACAGCCAGCCCAAGGGCAGAGCAGAGGTTAGATAGTTGATTCCATTTGGGTTGTAATTTTGGGCATTCCCACCATATATGAATATCTGAGCCTCTTAGTCCACATTCTCTCCAACAGAGGGGGGATATTGAAGGGAACATCTGTGAAAGTCTGGAAGGGATATAGTACCATCTCAGGAACAGTTTCATGTATGATTCTAGGGTGTTTGCACAGTGTACAGTCTTCTTAATTAAAGTCATAGCTATGTGTAGGTCCTTGTCCGCAATTGGTCTGGATAAGTCCCCCTCCCAGGCCCTAAGTTGCCAAGGTCTACCCTTGTTCGTGGATGTCTGTAGTAGATTATAGTGAAATGATATGAGTCTGGGAGTCTTGACGTGGAGCTGCCACAGTTTTTCCCAGGTGGTCAGGGGTCTATTGAAAACTTTAGGGAATCCCAAAGATAGCAAGAAGGTATATAGTCTGGAATATTCAAATGTGGCCCATAGAGGGGGTTCTTGAATGATAGAGCCTATATTGCTCGGAATGAGCAGTGTGCCCGAGGGGTATAAATGGGAAATCAGTCTCAAGTCCCACTCCCCCCACTGCATCACATGCGTATCAGGCAGGGCTGCAAGTAAAGCCGGTAAAGAATGTATAGGAGATGGATGTGGAGCAACCACAGGTAGATTTCTGAGATTTTGCCATATTTTAAAATTTTCCCTAATAATTAAATTTTTGATCCCTAGAGTATCTAACTGATAGTCAGGGATCCAAGGTAAATCAGCCAGGCCCAATCCTTCGGGAAGATCAAAAGCTTCTATAGTTTTCCACCCCTGCAGTTCTCCTTTGTCCGCCCACGCCGAAACGTGGGATAGTCTAGCAGCTTCGTAATAGCCGTGTATGCTAGGCATAGCTACACCTCCCTGCTCATATCGTTTCTGAAGTATTTTCACTGCAATACGGGGCTTAGACTTGCCCCAGATATAGCTCTGACCAAGGGATTGGAGCTTATCAATCAGGGCGATAGGAACATTAAGGGGAATACAGCAAAAATAATAGAGAATTTTGGGTAGAATCGTCATTTTAAAAGATGCTATGTGGCCTAGCCATGAAATCTCACTAAGACTCCAGGAGGTGGTGAGTTCAGTGACTTCTCTAATAATAGCTGAATAGTTTAGGGAAATTACTAACTTTGGGTCAGGACCTAGCTGCACCCCTAAGTGTCAAATGGTACTTTGCGACCACTGAAAGGAATATGACGTTCGTAGAACATCTAGTTCAAATGCAGGAATACAAACAGGCAAAGCCTCAGTCTTGAGAACATTGACCTTATAATAGCTATGAGCGCCAAATTTGGATATAAGATCGAGAAGAGCAGGCAATGAGCCTAGTGGATTTGTTAAAAGTTGGTGGGGGGTTTTACTGTTAGGGGGTACTTTGTAATCTTTTTAGGTAAAAGAGCTGATTGCTTTAGGGTAATGCCCTACAAAAGGCCTTTTTAAGGGCTATTAGTAGTTTAGTATTAGATTTGGGGGTGTTTTTATTTTGGGGTGGCTTTTTTGTTTTTATAGGGGTATTAGATTAGGTTTAAAGTTTATTATTTTGGATTATTTTGTTTATTTTTTTATGTAATCCTAGATTTTTTTTATTTTAGATTTTTTTTATTTTATGTAATTCTAGCTTTTGTACTTTTTTATGTAATGTTAGAATTTTTTATTTAAATTTTAGATTAGGATTTTTAATTTTGGTAGTTTAATTTATACAGTTAGTTTAATAGTCTTTTTATTTTTTGTAATGGGGTTAACTTAGGGGGTGTTAGTTTAGGGGGCTTTGTGATTAGATTAATACTTTGAGTTGTGGAGGGATGGCGGTTTAGGGGTTAATAGTTTAAATAGGTAGATTGCGATGTGGGGTATGGTGCTTTAGAGGTTAATACATTTTATTGTTAGCTACGATGTGGGGGGATGGTGGTTTAGTGGTTCATATATTTTATTGTTAGTTGAGATATGGGTGGATGGCAGTTTAGGGGTTAATAACTTTAATAGATACTTTGCGATATTGGGGTATGGCAGATTAGTGGTTAATACATTTATTAGTTATTGCAGGGGGGAAGGCGGTTGAGAGGTAGATATTGCTCATGCGTTAGGTATTTGCTTTTATTATACCAGCGAGCGACGGATAAAATATATGCACCACACTTTTATGGGGTGCCGTATATGTGATTGAGTGTAATAATTTTTTTTGTTAATGTGGATTTTCTCAAATACCTAATTGAAAGTTAGCAGACAACTCTTCCCACTAAAATCATCTTTTATTTACAAGTTAAACAGCTGGAAAAGTCACATTTTCACAAAGCTGGTCATGGAGAGTGGAGTCGAAGCAGGGAAGATCTCTAATAAGGAACAAGGAGGCTTGACTGCATGGGCTAACCCTGGCTCCGCCTCATGGCGAAGTTACCGTAATACTTACTTGTGCTTAGGTTTACTGAATAGGAAAGAAAAATATCAGATTTTTTTTAATACACTCGTTTCTGCATTTTTCACCACACACAAAATAAAATACTTTATAGCTAGTGATGTCAAAATTTTGAGTTCGCGAACGGCGAACCCGAACTTCCGCAAATGTTCACGAACGGGCGAACCGGGAGAACTGCCCTAGACTTCAATAGGCAGGCGAATTTTAAAACCCATAGGGACTCTTTCTGGCCACAATAGTGATGGAAAAGTTGTTTCAAGGGGACTAACACCTGGACTGTGGCATGCCGGAGGGGGATCCATGGCAAAACTCCCATGGAAAATTACATAGTTGATGCAGAGTCTGGTTTTAATCCATAAAGGGCATAAATCACCTAACATTCCTAAATTGTTTGGAATAACGCGCTTTAAAACATCAGGTATGATGTTGTATCGATCAGGTAGTGTAAGGGTTACGCCCGCTTCACAGTGACAGACCAAACTCCCTGTTTAACGCACTGCAAACAACTGCAAACAGTCCATTTGCACAACCGCAAACTCCCCATTTGCACAAGGTTGGATACCAAGCTAGCCATGTCCCGTTCCTTGTCCTCACTGATGTCATTGAAGGTCTCTTCCTCCACCCAGCCACGTACAACACCAAGGGTCACCGAAAGGTGACAACAAGCCCCCTGGAACGCCTGCTGTGTTTGGTCCTCCACCTCCTCAAAGCCACCTTCCTCCTCTGACTCCTCTTCTTCAGACTCCTCTCTCTGCATTGCCTCTCTCTGCGTTATTATAAGGTGTGTTAAGTAGTACTATTCCTATCAGTTTAATCCCTGTTATGTGCCTTTTTTTTGGTTTGGTTTTTTAAGCCACAGTACAGCACCAGAGGCCAGAAAAATTAGGCATGTACACATGCTTGAAAAATTAGGTATTGTTGCAGCCGCTGCTGTAGCAGCGGCCAGAAAAATTGATGTTTCTTTCCCAGGCAGAAAGTGCCCTAAAACATTACGGCTTGAACCCTAGTTGGTGTCACCCAAGTCATCCGGCATTCAGAGATAAAATACAGCAGCGTGTGGACCATTTTTAGCCTAAGGCAGCTCATCTCATCAGGCCTTTTTTAGTCGAATGTATCGCCCACTGTCAGTCCCTTCAGGATCCATCCCTCATTCATCTTAATAAAGATGAGGTAATCTAGACTTTTTTGACCTAGGCGACTTCTCTTCTCAGTGACAATACCTCCTGCTGCACTTTCTGACAGGACACTTGAAGCGGGGCAGGCCAGAAGTTCTATCGCAAATTGGGATAGCTCAGGCCACAGGTCAAGCCTGCACACCCAGTAGTCAAGGGGTTCATCACTCCTCAGAGTGTCGATATCTGCAGTTAAGGCGAGGTAGTCTGCTACCTGTCGGTCGAGTCTTTCTCTGAGGGTGGACCCCGAAGGGCTGTGGCGATGTGTAGGACTTAAAATCAACAACACGTCTGTAAAGCATCCTGTCCTTGCCGGCGTGGTCATGGGAGGAGGAGGATTACTTTCACCTCTTCCCCTGTTAGATTCCCATTGTGCTGTGACATCACCCTTATACGCTGTGTAAAGCATACTTTTTAATTTATTTTGGAACTGCTGCATCCTTTCCGACTTGCGGTAATTCGGTAACATTTCAGGCACTTTCTGCTTATACTGGGGGTCTAGTAGCGTGGACACCCAGTACAGGTTGTTCTTCTTCAGCCTTTTTATACGAGGGTCCCTCAATAGGCACAACAGCATGAAAGACCCCATTTGCACAAGGTTGGATGCCGAGCTACTCATGTCCCGTTCCTCGTCCTCAGTGATCTCACTGAAGGTATGTTCTTCCCCCATGCCACGTACAACACCATGGGTACCAGGTAGGTGACAACAAGCACCCTGGGATGCCTGTTGTGGTTGGTCTTCCTCCTCCTCCTCAAAGCCACATTCCTCCTCTGACTCCTCTTCCTCACAATCCTCTTCCAGCGTTGCCACAGGTCCAGCAAGCGATGCTGATAAGGCTGTTTCTGGTGGTGATGGTGACCACAACTCTTCCTCTTCACACTCATCTATGGCCTGATCCAGCACTCTTCGCAGGGCACGCTCCAGGAAGAAAACAAATGGTATGATGTTGCTGATGGTGTCTTCGGTGCGACTGACTAGGTTTGTCACCTCCTCAAAAGGACGCATGATCCTACAGGCATTGCGCATGAGCATCCAGTAACATGGCAAAAAAATCCCAGCTCCGCAGAGGCTGTCCTAGCACCCCGGTCATACAAATATTCGTTAACGGCTATCTCTTGTTGGAGCAGGCAGTTGAACATTAGGAGTGTTGAATTCCAATGTGTCAGGCTGTCGCAAATCAAGCACCTCACTGGCATGTTGTTTTGCCGCTGGATATCTGAAAAGTGCGCCATCGCCGTGTAGGAACGCCTGAAATGGCCAAACACCTTCCTGGCTTGCTTCAGGACGTCCTGTAAGCCTGGGTACTTATGCACAAAGCGTTGTATGATCAGATTACACACATGTGCCATGCACGGCACATGTGTCAACTTGCCCAAATTCAATGCCGCCAACAAATTTCTTCCGTTGTCACAAACCACTTTGCCAATCTCCAGTTGGTGCGGAGTCAGCCACTGATCCCCCTGTGCATTCAGGGTGGACAGGAGTGCTGGTCCGGTGTGACTCTCTGCTTTCAGGCAAGTCAACCACAAGACGGCATTACACTGCCCTATCCGGGATGTGGAATAGTACCTGGGGAGCTGGGGGGGTGCCATTGATATGGAGCAAGACGCAGCAGCAGAAGAGGACTCAGCCGAGGAGGTTATGGAAGAGGATGGAGTAGGAGGAGTAGAGGAGGTGGCAGCAGTCCTGCCTGCAAGTCGTGGCGGTGTCACCAACTCCTCTGCAGAGCCACGCATTCCATGCTTGGCAGCCGTCAGCAGGTTTACCCAATGCGCAGTGTAGGTGATATACCTGCCCTGACCATGCTTTGCAGATCAGGTATCAGTGGTCAGATGGACCCTTGCCCCAACACTGTGTGCCAGACATGCCATTACTTCCTTTTGCACAATCGAGTACAGGTTGGGGATTGCTTTTTGTGCAAAGAAATTTCGTCTGGGTACCTTCCACTGCGGTGTCCCAATAGCTATATTAAATAGCTAGATTGCGTTGTGGGGGATCGCAGATTAAGGTTTAATAGATTTAATAGATACTTTGCGATGTGGGGGCATTGCGGATTAGGGGTTTATAGTTTAAAAAGGTACTTTGCATTGTGGGGCATGGTGGTTTAGAGGTCAATACATTTATTATAAGTTGCGATGTGGGTGGGGGATGGATAGAGGGTTTTTTTTGTTTTAAAATAATTTTTATTAAGGTTCACCAAACAGTACATAACATACTAAGTACAAGTTAAGACATAAAAGCATAAGGTCAATATTACATACAATTAGGCATGTTCAATACTTCATCCCATCACAAATCACAATACTTATTGTACTATATTGTACTATATTCCCATTCGTTAGTACATCATGATAAAGCCTTCTTGTTAATAGCGAGAGCCACTTTTGGACCCTTCCAAAACATAAAACCCATAGAAGGCAAATGATAAGCAGGGGACCCCTCTTGGATCCCATCTGAGGTTAGAACCTTATTTTATTTAATTATTTTTGTTTCGCTATGAGGGAAACCTGATAGGCTACCCATGTGCCCCAAATTTTGTTCTATAGGTAAAGTTATACAGAGCGTTTTACAGACACCAAATTCGTATTACATTCAGGTTATAGAAGCAAGATCTGTTTATCTTCAGAACAAATAACTTTCTAAATACAAAATCCTCCTCTTCCTCCGGGAGTGCTATACAACTATATGACTATAATCAATACACTTGTGACTAAATATGAATATGTGACTATGACAGATAGCATATTTTCTACCTACTGAGTTTAATAAGGCCTCCCTAAGACCTTTACTATCAACTGTTTTAGACATAGGAGGTTTAATTCAAAGGTAAGGCCACTTTAAATACCCGCTCCACATTACCCAACAATATCTGCACAAGTATATAAATTCAAAGGGCACATGGAATAGACCCTCAGTTCCCACCTCCTGAGCTTAATAAGGCCTCTCTTGGACCTTTGGTACTAACAGTGTAAAACATGGGAGGTTTTTTTAGATGATAGAGCCACTCCTGGACCATCAACTTCTATATACAAGTAACAACAGAAAAGGTATAAATCTAACACCTACATAGATAAGAATATTATAAAAGTGTAAGAGAGAACTCCCTTAAGCAAGTAACACCCTCTGGGAAACATGAACTCATAAACTATTCAGGAGACCTACAGCTACAATTTCTTTCAATTATACTGTCTCAGCAATATATATATATATATATATATATATATATATATATATATATATATATAGGGTATATGCTAAATAAACTTTGTTAAACCTTTCACCTCCTTAGTCAAACTAAGGCCACTCTTGGACCTTAAATTCTATAATTCTATAGGAGGAGATTTGACTATATAGGGCCACTTTTGGACCGACTAAGAATATAAATTTGTTACTAAAGAAAGGCATCTCCCACTAAATATGCAATATAGCTCTTATAACAAATAACACATTCGTATTACTTATAGGTTATCTAATAAGTTAAATAGTGTTACCTCATGCCTAAGGCACACCCTTAAGGTTGAGCAGAGACTACTTAACTCTGCCTAAGATTACGGAGGGTTACAATCACCCCTATCCGCAATAATATGAGGGAGGGTTAAAACCTCCATAGGGCTTCTTAGTTGATCATGAAGGTATGGTTTTATGAAGTGCAGAACAACATATAAAATAGTGGCTATACTGCAGTATGAAGTATAAGCAAGAAACATAAGAATTACAATTCTGTAACATTTGGCCAACTATAGTGCCCCTTTTGCACCCTTGGTGTATAATAGCAAGCTAAAAGTCAAAGATCTCTAAGGACATCCTCTTTTTCACCCTTATCTACCGTATAGGCCACTTATGGACCCTAATTAACTGTAATGCCTAAGCTGAGGGTTTTTACAGCAGCATAGGCCTCTTTTGGACCTGATCACACGCTTCATATAAGTAAGAGGTATAAAAAATGATAAATCTGGTTTTTCACGGTCAGGACTTCCGTTTGGGGTGGAGTCAGAGAGAGACACACGAGTTGGCGTTCTCGAGTTCCAGGGTCTGGAGTGTCATCGTGCCCAACACTGCATAGCCCCTTGGCACACAAGCTGTTTTGTGAGCTGGTTGTTGGGCATCTGAGCTATTGTTACCATCATAGCTCACGGAGGAGGTCAAATTATTGCTGAGTGGCGTAGTGGCACACACCGTACCGGGTGGCTAGAACCTGGAAACAGGAAGGAGGGAAGGGGCTAGATGCTGAAAGCCCTGAGAAGGAGCTGTGGAGAGAGCTGCGGAAACGACATCTTATGAAGAGCACCAGGAGGACGGGTCAGAAGCAGTCAGGCGCCGATTGAGGCAAGATGACTGGATACCTGAGTGATCTGGATCCAGCTTACCAGCTTCTTGGTTGCTGATTAGAAGAAAAGATCCAAGGACCCCTGGATGCGATGGTATTGTTGTCCCTTCCCTAGTCGTTTGTCTGATTTAAAAAAAAAGAGGGGAGAAATATGCAGGTACTGGCAAATATTGGCAACTTTTTCTTTGCTATCCCATTAATGAATCCCAAGAGGACCAAGTAGCTGTTTTACATACAGGGCAGATTCCCTGAAAAATTCTAAGTGGTAGGGTTGTTGCCCTGGATGTAATACATGACTCTCTCCTGGCAAGGGATATATGTGTTCATATGTATTAATAAGCTAAACATAGCTATTTGGAACAATCTTGTGGGATATCTTGAGCTTTAAAAGAAAAAGAGCAACTTTTATTATGCACTTTTCAGAAGGGGAAAAAATAAGGAAATAAGAACAAGAGAAAGAGGAGAGGAGTTAAAACAACAGGAGGATTATTAAGGCTGGTATTCAATGTGCATATAATTCCTATGCTCTTAGAGGACAATAAAACCTCTTTAGTGCTAATTGACTTGTGGTAACATGGCTCTTCTCCCAAGCAAGACTCTGTATAAGTGTGTACTCAGACATTAAGGTGGACTTTGCCTGCTACAAGATCCTTAGGCCTAGATTTGGAGTTTGGCGGTAGCCGTGAAAACCAGCGTTAGAGGCTCCTAACGCTGGTTTAAGGCTACCGCCGGTATTTGGAGTCAGTCAAAAAAGGGTCTAACGCTCACTTTTCAGCCGCGAATTTTCCATACCGAAGATCACCTTACATCAATTGCGTATCCTATCTTTTCAATGGGATCTTCCTAACTTCGGTATTTAGAGTCGTGTCTGAAGTGAGCGTTAGAATTCTAACGACAAAACTCCAGCCGCAGAAAAAAGTCAGTAGTTAAGAGCTTTCTGGGCTAACGCCGGTTAATAAAGTTCTTAACTACTGTGCTCTAAAGTACACTAACACCCATAAACTACCTATGTACCCCTAAACTGAGGCCCCCCACATCGCCGACACTCGATTACATTTTTTTAACCCCTAATCTGCCGACCGCCACCTACGTTATACTTATGTACCCCTAATCTGCTGCCCCTAACACCGCCGACCCCTATATTATATTTATTAACCCCTAACCTGCCCCCCACAACGTCGCCGACACCTACCTACAATAATTAACCCCTAATCTGCCGACCGCAAAGAGCCGCCACCTACATTATAGCTATGTACCCCTAATCTGCTGCCCCTAACACCGCCGACCCCTATATTATATTTATTAACCCCTAATCTGCCCTCCCTAACATCGCCGACACCTAACTTCAATTATTAACCCCTAATCTGCCGAGCGAATCTCGCCGCTATTCTAATAAATGGATTAACCCCTAAAGCTAAGTCTAACCCTAACACTAACACCCCCCTAAGTTAAATATAATTTAAATCTAACGAAATAAATTAACTCTTATTAAATAAATTATTCCTATTTAAAGCTAAATACTTACCTGTAAAATAAATCCTAATATAGCTACAATATAAATTATAATTATATTATAGCTATTTTAGGATTAATATTTATTTTACAGGTAACTTTGTAATTATTTTAACCAGGTACAATAGCTATTAAATAGTTAAGAACTATTTAATAGCTAAAATAGTTAAAATAATTACAAAATTACCTGTAAAATAAATCCTAACCTAAGTTACAATTAAACCTAACACTACACTATCAATAAATTAATTAAATACAATACCTACAAATAACTACAATGAAATAAACTAACTAAAGTACAAAAAATAAAAAAGAAGTTACAAAAAATAAAAAAATATTTACAAACATAAGAAAAATATTACAACAATTTTAAACTAATTACACCTACTCTAAGCCCCCTAATAAAATAACAAAGCCCCCCAAAATAAAAAATGCCCTACCCTATTCTAAATTACAAAAGTTCAAAGCTCTTTTACCTTACCAGCCCTGAACAGGGCCCTTTGCGGGGCATGCCCCAAGAAATTCAGCTCTTTTGCCTGTAAAAAAACACATACAATACCCCCCCCAACATTACAACCCACTACCCACATACCACTAATCTAACCCAAACCCCCCTTAAATAAACCTAACACTAAGCCCCTGAAGATCTTCCTACCTTGTCTTCACCTCACCGGGTATCACACCGATCCGTCCTGGCTCCGATATCTTTATCTAAGCCCAAGCGGGGGCTAGACATCCATCATCCGACGGCTGAAGAAGTCCAGAAGAGGGTCCAAAGTCTTCATCCTGTCCGGGAAGAAGAGTAGATCCGGACCGGCAACCATCTTCTTCCAAGCGGCATCTTCTATCTTCATCCGATGAGGACCGGCTCCATCTTGAAGACCTCCACCGCGGACCCATCTTCTTCCGACGACGACTTCCCGACGAATGACGGTTCCTTTAAGGGACGTCATCCAAGATGGCGTCCCTCGAATTCCGATTGGCTGATAGGATTCTATCAGCCAATCGGAATTAAGGTAGGAAAATTCTGATTGGCTGATGGAATCAGCCAATCAGAATCAAGTTCAATCCGATTGGCTGATCCGATCAGCCAATCAGATTGAGCTCACATTCTATTGGCTGATCGGAACAGCCAATAGAATGCGAGTTCAATCTGATTGGCTGATTGAATCAGCCAATCGGATTGAACTTGATTCTGATTGGCTGATTCCATCAGCCAATCAGAATTTTCCTACCTTAATTCCGATTGGCTGATAGAATCCTATCAGTCAATTGGAATTCGAGGGACGCCATCTTGGATGACGTCCCTTAAAGGAACCGTCATTCGTCGGGAAGTCTTCGTCGGAAGAAGATGGGTCCGCGGTGGAGATCTTCAAGATGGAGCCGGTCCTCATCGGATGAAGATAGAAGATGCCGCTTGGAAGAAGATGGTTGCCGATCCGGATCTACTCTTCTTCCCGGATAGGATGAAGACTTTGGACCCTCTTCTGGACTTCTTCAGCCGTCGGATGATGGATGTCTAGCCCCCGCTTGGGCTTAGATGAAGATATCGGAGCCAGGACGGATCGGTGTGATACCCGGTGAGGTGAAGACAAGGTAGGAAGATCTTCAGGGGCTTAGTGTTAGGTTTATTTAAGGGGGGTTTGGGTTAGATTAGTGGTATGTGGGTGGTGGGTTGTAATGTTGGGGGGGGGGGGTATTGTATGTGTTTTTTTACAGGCAAAAGAGCTGAATTTCTTGGGGCATGCCCCGCAAAGGGCCCTGTTCAGGGCTGGTAAGGTAAAAGAGCTTTGAACTTTTGTAATTTAGAATAGGGTAGGGCATTTTTTATTTTGGGGGGCTTTGTTATTTTATTAGGGGGCTTAGAGTAGGTGTAATTAGTTTAAAATTGTTGTAATATTTTTCTTATGTTTGTAAATATGTTTTTATTTTTTGTAACTTAGTTCTTTTTTATTTTTTGTACTTTAGTTAGTTTATTTCATTGTAGTTATTTGTAGGTATTGTATTTAATTAATTTATTGATAGTGTAGTGTTAGGTGGAATTGTAGGTAATTGTAGGTATTGTATTTAATTAATTTATTGATAGTGTAGTGTTAGGTTTAATTGTAACTTAGCTATTGTACCTGGTTAAAATAATTACAAAGTTACCTGTAAAATAAATATAAATCCTAAAATAGCTATAATATAATTATAATTTATATTGTAGCTATATTAGGATTTATTTTACAGGTAAGTATTTAGCTTTAAATAGGAATAATTTATTTAATAAGAGTTAATTTATTTCGTTAGATTTAAATTATATTTAAGTTAGGGGGGTGTTAGTGTTAGGGTTAGACTTAGCTTTAGGGGTTAATACATTTATTAGAATAGCGGTGAGCTCCAGTCGGCAGATTAGGGGTTAATGTTTGAAGTTAGGTGTCGGCGATGTTAGGGAGGGCAGATTAGGGGTTAATACTATTTATTATAGGGTTAGTGAGGAGGATTAGGGGTTAATAACTTTATTATAATAGTGGTGCAGTCCGGTCGGCAGATTAGGGGTTAATAAGTGTAGGCAGGTGGAGGCGACGTTGTGGGCGGCAGATTAGGGGTTAATAAATATAATATAGGGGTCGGCGGTGTTAGGGACAGCAGATTAGGGGTACATAGGGATAATGTAAGTAGCGGCGGTTTACGGAGCGGCAGATTAGGGGTTAATAATAATATGCAGGGGTCAGCGATAGCGGGGGCGGCAGATTAGGGGTTAATAAGTGTAAGGTTAGGGGTGTTTAGACTCGGGGTACATGTTAGAGTGTTAGGTGCAGACTTAGGAAGTGTTTCCCCATAGGAAACAATGGGGCTGCGTTAGGAGCTGAACGCGGCTTTTTTGCAGGTGTTAGGTTTTTTCAGCTCAAACAGCCCCATTGTTTTCTATGGGGGAATCGCGTCCGTAAGCAACTCTGGTATCGAGAGTTGCAGTTGCGTTAAATATGCTCTACGCTCCTTTTTTGGAGCCTAATGCAGCCATTCTGTGGACTCTCAATACCAGAGTTATTTTAAAGGTGCGGCCAGAAAAAAGCCAGCGTTAGCTACGCGGGTCGTTACCGACAAAACTCTAAATCTAGCCGTTACTGAGCCAGGATCCTTATAAAAATACTTGGGCCTTGACAAATAGGCACTTAACATTTCTAGTAATGTAACAGATGTTAAAATGTTTTGATATACCTATATACCTTTTACATTTAGCTCTACTATAAAATGTAGGATATATGACAGTTATGTGACATAGAAAACCCATAAGCGGCTTTTAAGAAATTTTAAGTCTGGGTACATCTTGGTATATGCTGAATAGTAATCCTATAGTAGTAAGCAGACTTAAAAGTCTGAAATATAGTGCAAATAGTGCTTGGAAGTAAAAATTGCATCCTGGGTGTGTAACATATTTAGTGTTGGTATAATTTTATGTACATCTCTGGTTAAACTGTAATAGGGCATATTATGATGTAATCTATGAAGAATTAAGTTGCGAGCAGAGTTAAAAATGGCAAAATTCATATATGGCATATATATGGCAATAACAGTTGCCTAAAAAATTCTATGTTCTCTATTGGTTTACCTTCCTAAATAGTTACTGATGTTTGCATAAAACCTTAGATATGACAATTTGAGCTGTATAGAAATTTGAAACTATATGATTATCTGTATATTCTTTTAAGAAGAATCATATAAATTGTATAGGGATCTGGGGTCCCTTTATTGTAAAGGAAGTTACTTTAAGACCCATGTAAATTGTATATATACTCTTTATAATAATCAGAAGGTAGTGGATTTTGGGGTATTGCTCTGGCCTTTTTTCTGATCCTGCCCTTTAAAGGGCTAGTAACCAAATAAATAGTAGGAGAGGAAGGTTCTTAATTTGTAAGGATTAATTCCTAGGTGGCAATTCTATCTAGAGCTCTTATCACTATTACACCATTACACTTTTTTTTTTTCTTTTACTTTTTCATTTGTACATAAGTTTGCGTGGTCACAGCTGATTAAGCCCTTAATTTATTTTATTTAGTGGATTTATCACTTATTAAATTTTAGGTAGCTGACACATAGAAGCTACTACACAAGTACAAGCGTGTGGATAAATTTATCTCACAGGTGAAAATACATTCACCCGTAATGCCGGCTAAAGGCAAGGATAGGAAACCCAAGTGTGTTGATCTTAGTATTGAGTCTTCCTCTGAAATTCAGTCTCAGATTACTGATTCCTCCCACCTTATGCTTCAGCTCTCTGCTTTTTTCACTCCCCAATTGGATGCAGTTAAGAAAGAGCTGGGTTCTATTACCTCTGAAGTATCCACACTATCCAATGAAATTAGGCAATTTGCGATAAGGGTGACAGAAGCAGAGAGCAGAATTTTGGAATTGGAGGATAAGGTTAATACCCAGAATAATTTAATCCAGGAACAAGGAAGGTATATCCAGTCGATTAATACTAGACTTGAAGACCTGGAGGATAGGTCCCGACATAACAACGTACGTATTGTAGGCCTTCCAGAAAATACGAATTACTCAGATTAATTAAATTTACCTCACTAACACTACTACAAGCTCTAGGTATACCAGAGGAAAAGCTACCGTTAAAAATAGAAAGAGCTCACAGGGTGGGTGTTACAAAATCTAAACCGGAGAATATAGGGTATAACAGAACACTCATATTTAGAGTCTTGAATTATCAAGAAAATAAAGAATTGTTTAAATATTATAGAGAACTTGGCATACTGTAAACAATCATAAAATATTGATGTTCCAAGATTTCTCGAGGGAAACTCAAAAAAAAAGGAAAAGTATGTCCCCCTATTTTTCCCAATTTACTGAAAAAGGCTGTAAAGTAAGAATGTTACATCCAGCCAAACTATCGAATAGATTACGAGTCTTGCGTTAGCCTTAAAAAGTAGCGTTGAGAGGTCCCAATGCTGCTTTTTAACGCCCGCTGGTATTACGAGTCTGGCAGGTACAGGTCTACCGCTCACTTTTCTTCCGCGACTCGAGCTTACCGCAAATCCCTTTACGTCAATTGCGTATCCTATCTTTTCAATTGGACTTGCATAACGCCGGTATTACGAGTCTTGGAAGAAGTGAGCGGTAGACCCTCTCCTGTCAAGACTCCTACCGCATTTAAAAGTCAGTAGTTAAGAGTTTTATGGGCTAATGCCGTAACATAAAACTCTTAACTAAAGTGCTAAAAAGTACACTAACACCCATAAACTTCCTATTAACCCCTAAACCGATCCCCCCCCCCCACATCGGAAACACTTAAATTCAAATTTTAACCTCTAATCTGCCGACCGGACATCGCCGCCACTTTAATAAATATATTAACCCCTAAACCGCTGCACTCCCACCTCGCAAACACTAGTTACATTTTAATACCCCCTAATCTGCCATCCCTAACATCGCCAACACCTACCTACATTTATTAACCCCTAATCTGCCACCCCCAACATCGCCGCTACTATATTAAAGGTATTAACCCCTAAACCTAAGTCTAAACCTAACCACAACCCCCCCTGACTTAAATATATTTTAAAATAATCTAAATAAAATTACTACAATTAAATAAATTATTCCTATTTAAAACTAAATACCTGTAAAATAAACCCTAAGATAGCTACAATATAACTAATAGTTACATTGTAGCTATCTTAGGATTTATTTTTATTTTACAGGCAACTTTGTATTTATTTTAACTAGGTACAATAGTTATTAAATATTTATTACCTATTTAATAACTACCTAGTTAAAATAAAGACGAATATACCTGTAAAATAAATCCTAACCTAAGTTACAATTACACCTAACACTATACTATAATTAAATTAATTACCTAAACTACCTACAATTAATTACAGTTAAATTAAATAAACTAAAGTACGAAAAACAACAAACACTGAATTAAAGAAAATAAAAAAATAATTACAATTTTTTAAAACTAATTACACCTAATCTAATCCCCCTAATAAAATAAAAAAGTCCCCCAAAACAATAAAAATCCCTACCCTATACTAAATTAAAATTAGCCCTTAAAAGGGCCTTTTGCCCTGTAAAAAAAAAATACAATACCCCCCTCCACATTAAAACCCACCACCCACACACCCAACCCTACTCTAAAACCCACCCAATCCCCCCTTAATAAAACCTAACACTACCCCCTTGAAGATCACCCTACCTTGAGCCGTCTTCACCCAGCCGGGCACAAGTGGTCCTCCAGAGGGGCAGAAGTCTTCATCCGATCCGTGCAGAAGAGGACCTCCAGACGGACAGAAGGCTTCATCCAGGTGGCATCTTCTATCTTCATCCATCAGGAGCGGAGCGGGTCCATCTTCAATCCAGCCGACGCAGAGCATCCTCTTCAAACGAAGTCCAAGCGAAGAATGAAGGTTCCTTTGACGTCATCCAAGATGGCGTCCCTTGAATTCCGATTGGCTGATAGGATTCTATCAGCCAATCGGAATTAAGGTAGGAAAAATCTTATTGGCTGATCCAATCAGCCAATATGATTGAGCTCACATTCTATTGGCTGTTCCAATCAGCCAATAGAATGCAAGCTCAATTCTATTGGCTGATTGCATCAGCCAATAGGATTTTTCCTACCTTAATTCCGATTGGCTGATAGAATCCTATCAGCCAATCGGAATTCAAGGGATGCTGTCTTGGATGATGTAATTTAAAGGAACCTTCATTCTTCGCTTGGACTTCATTTGAAGAGGATGCTCCGTGTGGGCTGGATTGAAGATGGACCCGCTCCGCTCTGGCTGGATGAAGATAGAAGATGCCGTCTGGATGAAGCCGTCTGTAGGTCCTCTTCTGCCCGGATCGGATGAAGACTTTTGCCCCTCTGGAGGACCACTTGTGCCCGGCTGAGTGAAGACGGCTCAAGGTAGGGTGATCTTCAAGGGGGTAGTGTTAGGTTTTATTAAGGGGGGATTGGTGGGTTTTAGAGTAGGGTTGGGTGTGTGGGTGGTGAGTTTTAATGTGGGGGGTATTGAATTTTTTTTTACAGGTAAAAGATCTGATTTCTTTGGGGCAATGCCCCGCAAAAAGCCCTTTTAAGGGCTATTTGTAATTTAGTATAGGGTAGGGAATTTTATTATTTTGGGGGGCTTTTTTATTTTATTAGCGGGATTAGATTAGGTGTAATTTAGTTTAAAATTCTTGTAATTATTTTTTTATTTTCTGTAATTTAGTGCAATGCTGGTATTGAGGTGAGATGTGGAGCTTAATTTTGCTCTAAGCTCACCTTTTTGCGGCTAATGCCGGGTTTAAAAAAACCCCGTAATACCAGTTTGTCTTAAGGGAGCGTTGAAAAAAAATGCTCGTTAGCAACGCACCCCTGTTACCGCAAAACTCGTAATCTAGCCGTATGGGTGGATGTTAAGGGGAAAATCAACATATTAAATAATGTCCAAGGCAAGAAGCACAGGAATTGCTGGCTACTATTTAAATCATTTCTTTCTAAGGAAATAAGGTCCATCCATATGGAAAATAGGGTTAAGAAAATTGCATCTCCCTGTTACCTGAGTAACCAAAGGTCAGTCAACATAAGATATTCGGTAGGGGTATGTTAGTTTTTTTTTTCTTTTTTCTTTTTTTTCTCGCTCCATCTCTCTATGCATCATTTAAGTATATGGAATACCTCTAAATGGGTACACAGCTGAATATCCTGTCATGGAATGTCAGGGGAATATCTTCACAAATAAAACTTAAGCAAATAATAGCACAGCTGGGTAGGTGTTCCCCCGACATTGCCATGATCCAGGAAACACACCTTAGGTAGAGTGAACTAAGTAAATAAAAGACTCAATGGGTGGGGGAAGTATTGGCCACATCCTCAACCAAAAGGAGCTGTGGTGTTGCAATTTTAATACACAAAAAATTAGAATATCAAGTTTTAAAAGTGGAACGGGATCCGAATAGGAGATACATATTTGTTACTTTATTAATTGGTGGCACACAATATAAGATAGGTAATATATACGGCCCAAATGGGTTTTCCCCACAGTTTTGGGATACAATTAAAAGTTATACTCAGCTGCTAGTGATAAATTAATTCTTGCCGGTGATTTTAATATGACACTATGCCCGAAGTTAGACAGGACTTCAACTAAAGAGAAGGTAAAAAATGAAAAAATTGCCTGGTACTTTAATAAATTCTGTAGGGCCCTAAAACTTAATGATATCTGGAGAATTAAAAATCCAGACGGTTATGAATATACATGTGTGTCAAAGACTCATCGTTCATTCTCCAGAATTGATTATATTCTTTTGTCAGAGCAGCTTATTTTGTTAGACTCAGAACCTAAAATTCATGATATATTGGTTTCGGATCATTCAATAATCTCTATTAAATTTCAATTGGTAAAAGCTGAAAACTGTGCAAACAATTTTTTTTACATTTCCTCAGTTCATGTTAGAGAATACCAAATTTAATACTTGGTTGACCAGTCAATGGAAAGATTTCCATCATAATAACAGAGGATACTATGATAAAATTGAAGTATACTGGGAAATGGCAAAAGCAGTTCTGAGGGCAAAGATACAAGCATATATGTGTAATTGGAAAAGAAAATTGAAACTGAGGGAACTACAGCTATCTAATCAGCTTAGGAATGCATTATTACGATATACTGCAGATCAGAGAACTCTAAGATCAACTGGGATAGATATTGTTATGCTAGAACCGAAAGGGAGTTATTCTTAAAGCAAAAGTGTTTAGAGGAAGATAAGAAAATCAATTATAGATACAAGGGGTATATTGGTTGCTCAGCTAAATATTTAGCATAAATAACTAAGAATAGGAAGAGTAAAAACTATATCATGGCAATTAAGGAAGGGATCATAGATATACTGATAATGAAAATAATTGGGAGGTATTTTTTAAATGTTATCAAAAGTTATATAAAGATTTATTTAATAGAATAAACTTTTGGGCTAAAATCTCACCTCCCAAGGTTACAGAAAATTATCTGGAATTGATCAATAAACTATTTTCAGTAGATGAGATTTCTGAGGCTATCAGTGAATCCAAGCTGAACAAGACGGCGGGTCCTGATTGGCTCCTGGCAGAGTTCTACAAAATCTTAGTGGAAGATATTAAATATACTCTTACTAAACTTTTTAACGCGTATTATACTACCAATATGCCAATATCAAGCTATTTTTCCACAGCTAATATTACTCTTATCCATAAAAAAGGCAAGGATGCCGAAGAGCCAGCTTCCTATAGGCTGATCTCTGTTTTAAACGCCGATTATAAAATCCTTACGTCTATATTAGCGAAAAGGTTAAACAAATTTCTGTATAAAATAATACATCCTGACCAAACTGGTTTTATTCAGGGAAGGAATATGTCTTTAAACTTGCGCAAGGTCGAAGTTATCTTGGATTATTTTTGGAATATAATTCCTCAATAATTACCTAAAAAATCCAATAAAAAAAGATTTTTGACACAGATCTGGCTCTGCTTTCATTAGATGCAGAGAAAGCTTTTGATTCCATTTCATGGAATCATCTGCTAGATTCATTATTTCACTTTGGATTCATTGGTAGCTTCGCAGGCTTTATCCGGAAATTATATACAGATCCCTATTCATATCTATTGATCAATGGTAACCCTTCTGCCAGAATTGTTTTAGGTCGGGGGACCCATCAAGGTTGCCCCCTTTCTCCTTTACTGTTTAATATATCTATAGAATCCCTTGCTATATGGCTATGGTCTGAATTAGTAGGGCTGAAATTTGGTACTGAGAAGATCAAAATATTATTGTATGCTGATGACTTACTAGTTTTCTTGGAAAACTCAAAAATATCTACCCCTATTATTAGATATGCTCACTATTTTTAGCTCGATCTCAGGCTATAAGATTAACCTGGAAAAAAGCAAATTAATGTAGATTCTCAAGAAATCAGATAGCTATATATACCATCCTTTTAAAACAACAGATTATATAAAATATTTGGGGATACAGCTCCATAAGAATCCGAAATTTTGGTATGATGAATTTTCCCCAAGTTTTTAGTGAATCTATTTCAGATCTTAAAAACTGGATGGATCTTTCCATTTCCCAATCTGCTAGAATCACCTTGATAAAAACAATTATATTTTCTCGAATTCTGTATTTGCTACAGAATCTACCACTTTTTATTTTTCAACAGCAAATAAATAAATTCTATTCAATATGTTCACAATTTTTATGGAAAAAGCAAAAAGCCTGCATATCAATAGCAAAACTTACTAAAAAAAAAAGAGAATGCTGGGCTGGAGTTTCCAGATATTAAACTGTATAATATTGTAACATTAGCCAGGACCGAAATGGACTGGCTAACGAATCTTGGTAAATTCACCTCCATTGAGCTCGAAACAGAAATAAGCTCACCATTTTCTCTCAAGGCAATTTTGCATTGCCCAATAGGGAATCTCACTAGTAGTCTAACAAATCTAATAACTTTTAAGAATGTTATTATTGCATGGCAAAAGATTTGTTCCATTCTAGGAATAGATTTTAAATGCTCTTCCCTTCTCAAAATTTGTGGGAACCCAGAATTTATCCCAGGAATTCAACAAGCAGCCTTTAAATCATGGTCCCAAAAGGGATTAATATACCTACATCAATTGTTTTCTTCTACTGGACCTTTACTACCTTTTAATAACCACATTCGTATGTTCCAAATATCTAGGAATGATTTGTTTGCATATTTTCAGATACGTCATTTTATTAATTCTAAAAGTGTTATTGTGTTGATGGTCCGAGATCAATCCATCTATCAGGAAATTTTCTGTAGGTAAATGTCCTATATCGCTACTTTATGATATTTTGCTTTCTAAACAGGGTCAGTAATATTTAAATAAAATTCAAGCTTTCTGGGCATTGCATTTTCCAGCAGTAGACTCTTTAAATATTAGAAATATTCTTATATTAATACAGAAGCTTACAATTCCTATTAGTTAGAAAGAATCCCATGTCAAATTGATTCACAATGTCTATTTTTCTCCTTTTAAATTGGCAAAATTCTTCCCAAATAATGATTTCTTCTGTTCCAAATGTCATCTAGATAAAGCTGATATTCTACATATATTTTGGAAATGCCCCAAAATATCACAATTATGGTCTAAACTAAATTTTTGGTATAACAAACTTTTCTCTGACCATTTCAAAATCAATGGTAGATATATATTTCTTTTTGTCGGACTCAGCAATTATTAGACCAAATTATAATCATAGCTTTTGTACGTTGATAATGATTATGCGATACATGATATTGAAGACGTGGAAGGATACATCTCCACCTAGGTTTTCTAGTTTTATAACCATTATGTTACAACATATTACATTTGAGAATATTAATTTATTAAATGATAATAAGACCCAGGAATTCTTGGATAAATGGCTTCCAGGATAGTGGGAACAATCCCATTTTGGCTGCTAATATAAATGGATTGGATAATGGGGATAATAACTGTTTTTGAATCACCATTATTTAACACCAAACCATTTATATTAGCAGCCAAAATGGGATTGTTCCCACTCTCCTGGATATCAGCTTCATTTGAAGCATAGTAATTTGTAGATTGTGTCAAAGCAAGTGATGTTATAGATGGATGGAGCAGCTTACTACTACTATATTTTACTTTTTTTTGTTTGTTTTGTGTTTATTCTATGTTTTTTTATGGGGGGTAAAAGATAAAAAATTATACGGTTCACAGTCAGTATAGTCTTGTTTTTAAATGTAAATAGATATAGAGATGTGATGAACAGGAATTACTTTGCATTGGTCTGTGAAACTCTCAAATTAGAGCAATCTCAGCAAATTTTATTTTCATTTATTGTTTTCTGCATAAATATGTCAAACTTGTTACCTGTTTAATATGCACAAAATGTATATAACCCTTTCCCTTATGTTCTGTGAACCGGCTTAATAAAAGAATTAAAATTTTTTTTTATAAATCTGTAACATCAAGCAAACTATAAGGCCACTTTTGAACCCTTGGTATATACTATTTAGAAGAGATAAAACCCTCTGCAGCAAGCTATAGGGACAATTTGAACCCTTGATGTGTGACAACAAACTAAAGGGTAAAACTCTATAGAGACTATAGCATCTAACAATTGTGACACGGTTATAGTTTTATAATAGTAGGTTACGTAGCAGGGCCACTTTTGAACCCTTGCTATATATTATCATTTTTGGGCCCTTCAGCTAAAATCAATAAGATTTGAAGAAGGCTCAACTTCACTACAGACAGACTGCTGGCCTGGACAAACTACACTAGATAACTGTGTCAGCCATAACGTGAGAGACAAATATGTGCAACTGATATGTAGAACCATGGTAAGCCTGAAGCCAGCCATGGAAGCTGAAACAATAGTATATGTATATATGAAACTGTAAAGCTGTCTAAAGGATTATACTATGCATTAAGAGGAAATATATTAGCTGAGCAATAAACATCAATACACAGTCATCGCATCAAGGGATATTCTACATGTGTAGCACAAAAAAGTTTTGCATCTCATTTTCTAGAGGAAACTGGATGTCTCTTTAGGTGGTACATCAAACCCAACTTTCATAATTTATTTGGGCTTTTGACATACCATCTTGTACAAAACAGAGGATGATACCATAGTACTGACAGGTAAGCATGTACAGGAACTGCTGATTGCAGCACAATAACATAGACATAGTCCTGAATTTCAACTAATTCCCTGCTTGTACTTCCTAAAAGCAGGGGATCTGTATCTCCCGCTATGCAACGCCAACTCACTTAAACTATAGTAGTATATATATTTTTGCATATGTCTCTGGTGTTGGATTTGACTCCAAGGAGTTAGCTGATCAGATTCCTCAAATAGTAAGTCTAACTGGGATATCAACCTCAAAGAACCAGCTTCACACTCCCAGGCACAGCTGCCTTAACACCTCTCCCCTGTTTCAAATAACATAGGGTCGCATTCTCACCAAAGTGGAAAAGACAGGCTCCTCCATCTTCATCTTCAGGGAAGTCAAGGAAGCCAGACTTCCCTTGCTGTATGGTCAAGGCAGGGAGACCAGATGGGGTCCCCTGCAGTGCTTGCCCCGATTTGACCTCCTCCTTTAGTCCAGGCTCACATGGGGACTGTGACGATGTCAAAAAAGAAGGTAGCGGCACGTTGTGCTGATGAATGACATCTTTCACTTCTACATTTGTGTCGGTCTCCTTCATGCTATGCTTCACAGGTCCGATAACCTCTCTGTTGCGATGCAACTAGAATCCTGTCAATCCTTTCAGAGAATTGCTTTTCGAAGTCAGCCATTAGTTCCTGGAAAATAGCACCCAGATTCTCCATATTTATAAGCTCAGTAGGTTCAGTGCAGCTTGTGCTTAAGTTATTAATGTAGAGGTATGCCACAAGGCCCTAAAACTGGCCACTATGCAATGGCCTCTATACAGGCTGTCTCACTGTCAAGGTGTTAGAATTGGCTGCTTCAGTATCTCATAGGCACATGCTAGGTAGGGCTTCTGCTTCCCTTTTGTGTTGATATTCAATCAGCTAAATGGTCCATTTGGTGTTTAGAGCTATAATATGTACGGAGCCATAATAATGTGCACCCTCTCAGAGTCAATGGGAAAAAGGTCTCAAAGAGTGCCTTTTTCCTGTTTTACACCTGGGTGGGTGTTATTTTTGTTACTGTATCAGCAGCCTTCGACAGTGTAGTAACGGTTTGCACGAACATTGGAAAGCGGGTAAAATTTAAATATTAGCGGCTTCCTATACTTTGTATGGGATAATGTTTTCGGCAGCTGGAGTCCAGTTGTTGAAATTGAGGTATAACGGGCCATTGGAAGCAGTCGATAAACGATATTGCTTCCGACAGCATATTTATTGGTTTGCGAGTGCAAACGGAATTACGGCTCAATTGAAGCGAGCCCATAGTTGGCAGAAGGGGTGGACTGTAGAAGTCAAGCAATCTCACACAAACACATATGTGTGTGTGTGTGTGTGTGTTTTATTAGTGCTTCTCAGGAGTGTAGTATTAGTACAGTTTAGGGATTATGAATATTAATAATCAATAACAATAATAAAACAATTATCGTCAGCAATACCTCCAATTAATATAATAGAATCTTAGCAGTACACTCCAGCTGAATGTTATATAATCTCTGTAGTTGTTATGGTATAACCCGGATACCAAGGGTTAATACCAGATGAAAGATGTCCTGAATATTGGATCAGCAACACACACCCCAGCTAATTCCCACCTCAAACATGAGTCCAGGCTCCACATTGAAGGTAAAAATAGAATGCACTTTATTGAGGGTTATATGCCCAGTATTTATGCAGGTTTGAGACCAGATGGGGGGTTGGCAGTATTGTACATTAGATAGAGGGAAGACGCCCTTTTTCATGATACAATAGAATTACATTACTTAAGCAGATAAAAAAATTTAAACACAAGAAAACAATGTAGTCCTTCTTATCACCTAGCAGTCTGACTCTGGAGGTGATAAAACAATGTGAATCACTAAAACTTAATTACAGTACACAATAGCTGATGCTAGCAAACCTGTCTCAGAAAATAGTTTCTCAAAACTGAACAGAGTTAACCCTTCAAGTACTGACAGAGAGGTCTGTCACATGGCTCCCTCCTGGTGGGACACTCCAGCAGACCCGGCTTGACCCTTTGGCGGGTCAACTTGGGGATGACTGGACTAGGAGGTGGTAGGCATGTCAGTTTGCCGGGACAATCCATCTCCATTGCCGTTATGAGAGAGAATTCCTGTCCATATAAATAAGGGTTCAACTTCTTCAGTGCCCAGACCAGGGCTAAACAGTCCTTCAAAATCTCATCGGCTTCTTTACAAGTTTTTTGTACCTGCTCTTTATAGGTATCCACAATCCTTTCATACTGACATAGGGTGCCCTTGAGTTGCTGCACCTCACTATGAGCCAGCATCAGCTTCTCCTCCAGTGTTGCTAAGTTTGTCTTTAATGTTTCATGTTCCACTCTCAAGCTGGTGTTTTCTGCAGTCTGTTAGTGCAGCTTGTCTAGCAGAGATTCCCATTCTAAACGCGCTTTTTCCTCTGCGCTCCTCTTCTCTCCCACTAGCACTGTTACATGACTGTTTAACGTGACCATTTCATCCTCTACTTGACTCTTCTCCTTCATCAGCGCATTGTAACAGGACTTCCACGTATCAATGGCGGATAGAGATTTACTGAGCTCAGCATCCTGGGGCTCAGCAGCAGGTGGGTCAGTCTCTGTGGCACAGATCTGGGCACGGGTAGTCACAGGGTTAACATCGGCGGGACCCATGGGAGCGTAGGCAGAAACAAGGGGGGCCAAGTCATTTCCAAGGAGAACATCAGCTGATAAGTCCTTCATGACCCCCACATTCACATGTCTAGAGCCCACTCCCCAATCCAAATGTACCCGGGCAACAGGTAGGCGGAACACAGCGCCCCCTGCTACCCTCACAGCCACAGTGTCTCTGGTGTGCTGGTTCTCAGACACCAAGTTCTTTTGGAGCAAGGTCATGGTAGCACCAGTATCCTGTAGACCACTGACCTCCTTCCCATTCACTTTAACCAGTTGCCGGTAATTGTGGCGGGCAGCTTGCACAGGGTCTGCTTCATGAAGGATGCCCCAGCATTCTTCCACCTCTACGCAGTGGGCCGCAGGCTGAGGGTTACGTGGCATTCCGCCGGCGGGTCTTCTCCAGGACTGTGCTTGGTTTGCTGCGTTTAGGGGACACTCTTGTCTTTAGTGCCCTAGTTGCTTACATCCAAAGCACTGAAAAGGTTGTGAGTAGTCCCGTGAGTTGAACCGGGCTCTCTGAGGATAGTTTGTGGCTGGAGGCCGTGTGGTAGAGCGGTGTGCCGGGGGTTGGTAACTGGTAGCTGCTGGGGTGACTGTGGTTCGGTACTCCACTCTGGCAGGGGGCTTAGTGGTAGCAGTGTCCAGTTTGTGGGTATCTGTATACTCATCTGCCAAGCGAGCAGCTTCATGCAGGGTGGAGGGTTTACAGTCCCGAACCCACTCTCGAACTCCTGTGGGTAACTTGTAGAAGCAATGTTCCAACAGGAATAGCTGCAGCACCTCTTCCCCAGATACGGCTTGGCACCCCGCTATCCAGTGAGCTGCTGTGTGGTGCACCTTACATGCCCACTCGACGTAGGAATCTCCAGCTAGTTTAACAGTGTCTCTGAACCGCCTCCTGTATGCCTCTAGTGTAGCCGCATACCTGGAGAGCAGAGCCTCTTTTACAGCATTATATTTCCCGACTTCCTCATCTGGAATGGCCCGAAAAGCCTCGCTGGCCCGGCAGGATAATTTTCCGGATAATATCATGACCCAGTCCTCTGCGGGTACCTTGTGTAGTGCACATTGCCTCTCAAAATCCGCAAGGTACCCATCAATCTCTCCTTCTGTTTCCAGGAAGTTTTTAAAAGCTGCAAAATTTACTTTTCTCTTTTCCACTGGGGTTGCTGTGACTTTGGCTGCTGCAGTGCTGCTTTGGCGAAATAGGTTGGCCTCCACAGCTGCTATGACCCTGTCGATAATTTCGGCAGATGGGTTGGGGCCATAATGTGCCAGTCTTATTTTAACCACCTGATCAAAGCTTGCTTCTTCGGGGGTTTTGTCTGATATGCTGGGCCCATTGGTTCCTTCAGTCCCTGGTACTCCTTCCATCTTGGTAAGTATTGTAATAATCCCCCTCTTCCTGAGGTTACTGGCTTGTGTAGTTGCTCTTCTGGGCGATGAGGATCATCCCGTCGGTTGCCACCAATTGTTATGGTATAACCCGGATACCAAGGGTTAATACCAGATGAAAGTTGTCCTGAATATTGGATCAGCAACACACACCCCAGCTAATTCCCCCCTCAAACATGAGTCCAGGCTCCACATTGAAGGTAAAAACAGAATGCACTTTATTGAGGGCTATATGCCCAGTATTTATGCATGTTTGAGACCAGATGGGGGGTTGGCAGTATTGTACATTAGATAGAGGGAAGACGCCCTTTTCATGATACAATAGAATTACATTACTTAAGCAGATAAACAATTTAAATACAAGAAAACAATGGAATCCTTCTTATCACCTAGCAGTCTGACTCTGGAGGTGATTAAACAATGTGAATGCTTATCACTAAAACTTAATTACAGTACACAATAGCTGATGCTAGCAAACCTGTCTCAGAAAATAGTTTCTCAAAACTGAACAGAGTTAACCCTTCAAGTACTGACAGAGAGGTCTGTCACAGTAGTGTACTCCAAAGTAATAATGTTGAGATGTTCAGCAATTAATGACAATAAAATTATTTTAAATATTAATATTTAATCCCAAATTAAAATAATTCCTAAATTCTGATGAAGTACATTTTTATAAACATGTTGTATATTTATGCAGTAAACAGAATATCGCTTATGACCAGATATATATTAATTGATTATTACAATATTAAAATATAAAGCAAGCTATAGAAATATTTAGATTAATTATATTCAAGTAAATTGTCTGTTATCTTGAACACAGACACAATATTATCTATAAATCAACCTTAACTCAAAATGAATTAAATATCAAATATCACAATTACAATTTACTAGAACCATTTATAATTAGCCAGTAGCATCAATCAACTGCACAATATGGACTACTTACTTAACAACACCAGGTTAGCAAATATAAGCCAAATCTTACAATTAAAGTCTTAGCTTAACTCCAACAAACCTAATGGAATTTCCAGGATGTATAATTCAACTACCTAGGCCAAAATAGTCTTATGTAGCTTCAAATAATCAACCAGAGAGATTTATACACTTCCAATTAATCAAAATATTATCAACACAATAGCCAATTGTAAATACAAATTCTAAGATATATTACCAGTAACTAAAAAGTAACATAAGTATAAAATACTACACCATTTTTCCTTAATCATAAATTTACTTAATGCTAGTGTAATTATTATATAGAACACATTGATCTGTTTAATATTAAATTATAAGATATACTTTTAAATTGCAGCTTCTGCTATTACACTATTGCTATAAAGAACGTTTAAGCTGTAGTCCCTGTAAAAATATGTAATCGCTATATATTACCAGTTAGAAAATAGCAAGGTTTGAGCTTTTCAATACCCAGTTTTTCTCAATATCATATAAGGAAGATATACACAATTAAGAAAGGAAGGTAAGCCCAATATTCTCTTTCCCAAAAAAGAGTGTTCCAGCAAAGGTTTGTCTCACCAAGACTGTGTCACACCCGAATCTGTGTAAGCAAAAAGGCCCCTTCTCTTCCCATGTGCAGAGTTGTTGTCTAAGACTTAACTCCATTTCTAGAATCATCCAATGAGTGGAACTCTGGGTGTGAACTAAGCTCTCATAGGCCACCAGCTTATGCATCTGGTAATTTAATTCCCTTACTATTAAATTACCTCTGGCTGCATTACTCAGTTTGGCAGCTATCACTATTTAATCCTTGCTCCAAGTCATTAATAAAACATTAAAACTAACAGGGCCCAGTACTGATCCCTGGGGGACTCCACTGATTACCTTTGTCCAATCTGAATATGATCCATGCTTTTTACTCGTTGCTCGCTATCTTTTATCCAGTTATTTATTCATGAGCTAACATTTTCAGCTATTCCCAGTCCCTTAATTTTGTGCATTAATCTCACATGTGGCACTGTATCAAATGCCTTTGCAAAATCTAAGTATATCACATCAACTGATTCCTCTTTATCTATATTTTTACTTACTTCCTCAGAATCTAATTAAATTCTCATAAAACCATTCTGATTTGAACTGATAATCTTGTTTACACGAATATGCTCATCAATATAATCCCTTATAATCCCTTCAAATATCTTCCTCACTACATTGTCTTGAATAAGAAATTTTCGGCTAGATTACGAGTTTTGTGTTAGGGTAAAAAAGCAGCGTTAACAGGTCCTAACGCTACTTTTTTACGCCCGCTGGTATTACGAGTATTGAAGGTTTAGGGTTACCGCACACTTCTTTGGCCTTACCGCAAAACGACTTGCGTAAACTTTGTAAACTCTTTTTTTTTATGGGACTTCCATAGCACCGGTATTACGAGTCTGTCCTGGGAGGCCAAAAAGTGAGCGGTACACCCTACTCGTCAAGAGCCCTAACGCATTTAAAAGTCAGTAGTTAAGAGTTTTATGATACAACGCTGTAACATAAAACTCATAACTAAAGTACTAAAAAGTACACTAACACCCATAAACTACCTATTAACCCCTAAACGGAGGCCCACCCACATCGCAAACAGTAAAATACATTTTTTAACCCCTAATCTGCCGCTTCGGACACTGACGCCACCTACATTATATTTATGAACCCCTAATCTGCTGCCCCCAACATCGCCAACACCTACATTATATTTATTAACCCCTAATCTTCCACCCCCAATGTCGCCGCAACCTACCTATACTTTTTAACCCCTAATCTGCCACTCCCAACATCGCTGCCACTATAATAAACATATTAACTCCTAAACCGCCACACTCCCGCCTCACAAATTTTGGTTAAATATTATTAACCCCTAATCTGCCACCCACAACGTCACCGCCGCCACTATACTAAATGTATTAACCCCTAAACCTAAGCCTAACCCTAACACCCCCTAATTTAAATATAATTTAAATAAATCTAACTAAAAATTCCTATCATTAACTAAATAATTCCTATTTAAAACTAAATACTTACCTGTAGAATAAACCCTAAACTAGCTACAATATAACTAATAGTTACATTGTAGCTATCTTAGGGTTTATTTTTATTTTACAGGCAAGTTTGTATTTATTTTAACTAGAACTAGGGCCTTTTGTGGGGCATTTCCCCAAAGTAATCAGCTCTTTTACCTGTAAAAAAAAATACAAACACCCCCCAACAATAAAACCCACCATCCACACGCAACCAACCCCCCCCAAATAAAATACTATCTAAAAAAAACTAAGCTCCCCATTGCCCTGAATAGGGCATTTGGCTGGGCATTGCCCTTAAAAGGGCATTTAGCTTTTTTGCGGCCCAAAGTCCCTAACCTAAAAATAAAACCCACCCAATACACCCTTAAAAAAACCTAACACTAACTCCCTGAAGATCGACTTACAGTTCTGAAGATCGGACATCCATCCTCAAGGAAGCGGCAGAAGTCTTCATCCAACCGGGCCGAAGTCCTCAACGAAGCCGGGAGAAGTCTTCATCCAAGCCGGGCGAAGTGGTCCTCCAGATGGGCAGAAGTCTTCATCCAGACGGCATCTTCATCCATCCGACGCAGAGCGGCTCCATCTTCAAGATATCCGACGTGGAGCATCCTCTTCTTCCGACGACTAAAGACAAATGAATGTTCCTTTAAGTGACGTCATCCAAGATGGCATCCCTTAGATTCCGATTGGCTGATAGAATTCTATCAGCAAATCGGAATTACGGTAGAAAAAATCCTATTGGCTGATGCAATCAGCAATAGGATTGAGCTCGCATTCTATTGGCTGTTCCAATCAACCAATAGAATGCAAGCTCAATCCTATTGGCTGATTGGATCAGCCAATAGGATTGAACTTCAATCCTATTGGCTGATTGCATCAGCCAATAGGATTTTTTCTACCTTAATTACGATTGGCTGATAGAATTCTATCAGCCAATCGGAATCTAAGGGACGCCATCTTGGATGACATCACTTAAAGGAACCTTCATTCGTCTTTTAGTTGTCGGAAGAAGAGGATGCTCCGCGTCGGATGTCTTGAAGATGGAGCCGCTCCGCGTCGAATGGATGAAGATAGAAGATGCTGTCTTGATGAAGACTTCTGCTCGTCTGGAGGACCACTTCACCCGGCTTGGATGAAGACTTCTCCCGGCTTCGTTGAGGACTTCGGCCTGGTTGGATGAAGACTTCTGCCGCTTCCTTGAGGATGGATGTCCAGTCTTCAGAACTGTAAGTCGATCTTCAGGGGGTTAGTGTTAGGTTTTTTTAAGGGTGTATTGTGTGGGTTTTATTTTTAGGTTAGGGACTTTGGGCTGCAAAAGAGCTAACTGCCCATTAAAGGGCAATGCCCATCCAAATGCCCTTCAAGGCAATGGGAGCTTAGGTTTTTTAAGATAGCATTTTATTTGGGGGGGGTTGGTTGTGTGAGTGGTGGGTTTTACTGTTGGGGGGGTTGTTTGTATTTTTTTACAGGTACAATGCCCCGCAAAAGGCCCTTTTAAGGGTTATTGGTAGTTTAGTTTTGGCTAGGGTTTTTTTATTTTGGGGGGGCTTTTTTGTTTTGATAGGGCTATTAGATTAGGTGTAATTAGTTTAAATATCTTGTAATTTGTTTATTATTTTCTGTAATTTAGTGTTTGTTTTTTGTACTTTAGCTAATTTAATTTATTTAATTGTTGTTAATTTAGCTAATTTATTTAATTATAGTGTAGTGTTAGGTGTTAGTGTAACTTAAGTTAGGTTTTATTTTACTGGTACTTTTGAATTTATTTTAGCTAGGTAGTTATTAAATAGTTAATAACTATTTAATAACTATTCTATCTAGTTAAAATAAATACAAACTTGCCTATAAAATAAAAATAAACCCTAAACTAGCTACAATGTAACTATTAGTTATATTGTAGCTAGCTTAGGGTTTATTTTATAGGTAAGTATTTAGTTTTAAATAGGAATAATTTAGTTAATGGTAGGAATTTTTAGTTAGATTTATTTAAATTATATTTAAGTTAGTGGGTGTTACGGTTAGACTTTAGGTTTAGGGGTTAATACATTTAGCATAGTGGCTGCGACGTTGGGGGCAGCAGATAAGGGGTTATTAAATGTACCCAAAGTTCAAAACAATTTGTTTTTAATTGTCAGTTGATTGATTCTTTGGTTGTTAACTGGTTATTATTCAAATTGATTTTGTTGATTGCAAAAAAATGCAATGGATTGGTGTAGCAATTTTTTGCATGAATACTAATTACGTTTGAATTAAGAGCAATAGACCGTTGCATCTTTCAGTTTGCAAAGCAATTTGTTTCTGTCATGGGATGGCAGATTAGGGATTAATAATATTTAACTAATGTTTGCGAGGCGGAGTGTGGCAGTTTAGGGGTTAATATGTTTATTATAGTGGCGGTGACATTGGGGGCAGCAGATTAGGGGTTAATAAATATAATGTAGTTGTCGGCGATGTTGGGGGCAGCAGATTAGGGGTTCATAAGTATAATGTAGGTGGCAGCGGTGTCCGGAACATGCAGGTGTCAGCGATGTCGGGGGCGGCAGATTAGGGGTTAATAAGTGTAAGATTTGGGTGTTTAGACTCGGGGTTCATGTTAGGGTGTTAGGTGTAAACATAACTTTCATTTCCCCATAGGAATGGAGTGCGGTAAGGAGCAAAATTTTGCTCAATGCTCACTTCTTGTCTTTTAACGCCAGGTTTATGAAAACCCATAATACCAGTGCTGCAGGTAAGTGAACGGTGAGAGAAAACTGCTCGTTAGCACCGCATAGCCTCTAACGCAAAACTCGTAATCTAGCCGTTTATTTGCAAAATATTAAATGTTTAGTTTTATTCAAATACAGGAATATATATTCCCTTTTTACATTTTTAGTGTTCATTTAATACATTTATGACTTCCTAGTTTTACTAAACTATTGGGTCAGTTTATATGGCCTATTTAATTTGACTGAGTATGTATTTATATACCTAATATTACATATGGGTAAAATTGTATATCTGATAATGTATATAATACTTGTATATCTTTAGTCTATGTTCCCATACAATTTTATGTTTATGTCATGTCTTAAGGGATGAACTTGAGAACCATCTTTACAGTGTTTGGAGATTAACCCCTTAAGGACAAGGCCATTTTTCAATTTCTTTCCCTTAGGGACCAGGGCTATTTTTACATTTCTGCAGTGTTTGTGTTTAGCTGTAATTTTCCTCTTACTCATTTACTGTACCCACACATATTATATACCGTTTTTCTCATCATTAAATGGACTTTCTAAAGATACCATTATTTTCATCATATCTTATAATTTACTATAAAAAACATATAAAATAGGAGGAAAAAATGGAAAAAAAACACACTTTTTCTAACTTTGACCCCAAAAATCTGTTACACATCTACAACCACCAAAAAACACCCATGCTAAATAGTTTCTAAATTTTGTCCTGAGTTTAGAAATACTCAATATTTACATGTTCTTTGCTTTTTTGCAAGTTATAGGGCAATAAGTACAAGTAGCACTTTGCTATTTCCAAACCACTTTTTTTCAAAATTAACGCTAGTTACATTGGGACACTGATATCTTTCAGGAATCCCTGAATATCCCTTGACATGTATATATTTTTTTTTAGAAGACATCCCAAAGTAATGATCTAGGCCCATTTTGGTATATTTCATGCCACCCTTTCACCGCCAAATGAGATCAAATAAAGAATAAAATCACTTTTTCATAATTTTTTTCACAAACGTTAGGTTTCTCACTGAAATTATTTGCAAACAACTTGTGCAATTATGGCATAAATGGTTGTAAACGCTTCTATAGGATCCCCTTTGTTCATAAATAGCAGACATATATGGATTTGGCATTGCTTTTTGGTAATTAGAAGGCCGCTAAATGCCACTGCGCACCACACATGTATTATGTATAGCAGTGAAGGGGTTAATTAGGGAGCATGTAGGGAGCTTCTAGGGTTAATTTTAGCTTTAGTGTAGTGGACAACCCCAAGTATTGATCTAGGCCCATCTTGGTATATTTCATGCCACCATTTCACCGCCAAATGCGATCAAATAAAAAAAAAAATGTTACATTTTTTACAATTTTAGGTTTCTTACTGAAATTATTTACAAACAACTTGTGCAATTATGGCATAAATGGTTGTAAATGCTTCTCTGGGATCCCCTTTGTTCAGAAATAGCATACATTTATGGCTTTTGTGTTGCTTTTTGGTAATTAGAAGGCTGCTAAATGCTGCTGCGCATCACACGTGTATTATGCCCAGCAGTGCAGGGGTTAATTAGATAGCTTGTAGGGAGCTTGCAGGGTTAATTTTAGCTTTAGTGTAGAGATCAGTCTCCCACCTGAGAGATCTCACCCTCTGATCCCTCCCAAACATCTCTCTTCCCTCCCCCACCCCACAATTGTCCCCGCCATCTTAAGAAAGTCTGCCAGTACTAAAATAAAAGGCTTTTTTTTTTTTTATGAATTTTTTTTTTTTTAAATATCTGTTTAGCTGTGATGGACCCCCCCCCTTAGCCCCCAACCTCTCTGATCCCCCCCAAACAGCGTTATAACTCTTGCCCACAACCTATTTGCTGCCATCTTGGGTACTGGCATCTGTCTGCCAGTACCCAATTTGCCTCCCAAAAATGTTTTTTTTTTTTTTTTTTAATGTAATTAAATTTTTTCTGTAGTGTAGCTGCCCCCCCTAATACCCTCCTCCCTCTCCCCCTCCCAGATCCTTTTGACAATTATTTCCCCCCCCCTCCCTCTCCCTCTCTCTCATTCATTAATTCATTGGTGGCAGTGGCTGTTACGCGATCACACGCACACGCGCTCCCTTCAGGCCCCCGCACGCTCCCGGCACCCGGTGTGCACATTGCACATTCAGGAACCGGATGCCGGGTAGCGATGGGCCGCCCACCCGCCTCCCTGTAGCTGCTCCCACCCACCAACGATCGGGCCCATCGCTTCCGGTGCAGAGAGGGCCACAGAGTGGCTCTCTCTGCATCAGTTTTGGAAAAAAGGTATTGCAGTGATGCCTCAATGTCGAGTCATCACAGCAATACCTTGTAATTAATATATATACTGTATATACACGATTCTTATTCCATTTTCAGTGCACATTTCCTAATAATTTTTTAGTGCATAAAAACGTAATTATGATATTATTAGAGTAAAATTATTAGGTATGTATCAGTCATCTCAGAGCCCAATCTAGAAACATGTAATTTATTCTGAACACAGTTTGTAAAGCATTTTAAGTTCACCAATACAGATTAAAGGGACAGTCTACACCAGAATTTTTTTATTGTTTAAAAGATAGATTATCCCTTTATTACCCATTTCCCAGTTTTGCATAACTAACACAGTTATAATAATATACTTGTAACCTCTGTGATTATCTTGTATCTAAGCCTCTGCAAACTGCCCCTTTTTCAGTTCTTTTGACAGACTTGCAGTCTAGCCAATCAGTGCCTGCTCCCAGATAACTTCTCGTGCACGAGCACAGTGTTATCTATATGAAATTCGTGAACTAACACCCTCTAGTTGTGAAAAACTGTTAAATTGCAATCTGAAAGAGGTGGGCTTCAAGGTCTAAGAAATTAGCATATGAACCTCCTAGGTTAAGCTTTCAACTAAGAATACCAAGAGAACAAAGCAAAATTGGTGATAAAAGTAAATTGGAAAATTGTTTAAAATTACATGCTCTATCTGAATCATGAAAGTTTATTTTGGCCTAGACTGTCCCTTTAATATAGTATGCTAGGCATTAGACATATCTCCTAGATTTATATATATATATTATTATATTTATACAGTCTGATGTATATTAAATATCTGAAAATTAGACACGTTATTTCATATAAACTTAGTGTTCCATTTGCTTGCATAGGTGTATAACAGATGTTTTTTTCCAGACAGAGATGCGTATTCAAGAGATACAGGAATTACAGTGTCTTGTTTATGTATACACAGTGTGAAAATGATATATTTCTTGACAACCTGCTATACTTCAAACACTAACCACTGCAGACAGTCTCTGTCACTACAGGGGGTGGTCATCTAGTTTGCTCTCCAGACATATTTGTCCAGGCAGGAAGCTTTTGAAGGCAATTCCTTTGAAGATTCCCATCTAATGGAACTTAGCCTGTTCATTTAATACTTCCTTTAATTTAGTTATTTAGATATATATCAAGGTGCAATCTGTATATTGAGTGGGGACCATTTGTCTCTCTTTAGTACTTTGAGATGTCTTGGCTTGTCGGAAGTGTATCTGATCAGCAGGAAGTCTGAGTCAAAAGTCTGATTCAGTACTTTAATAAAAGCTTTTATTTAATATAAATGAAATATGAATCAAAAAGATATATATATATATTTATATATAGCATACATTGTCACTCACCTTTTACATGAGAGTATATATATATATATATATATATATATATATATATATATATATATATATATATATATATATATATATATATAGTAACATAAAAGATGAAGTTGAAAAAAAGACCAAAGTCCATCGAGTTCAGCCTATACAAATCTAATATACTTACAAAAAAGCTCCAGTTGAGGTTAAATTAATCCCACTAAAAGGCGGCCAATTTAGTACAAGCAATCATATTCATGAATTCTGTTTCTAGCCAGAAATGTATCCAAACAATTTTTAAATGTAAAACCAAGGAATACCTTTCATTTTGACCATTCAGGTGCCGAGGCCTAGCACATTGTTTATTCAAATTTAAATGTATCTAGGGTATTGGCATTCCCTACCTTCTTTGGTAATGAGTTCCACAATTTTATTGCTCTTACAGTGAAAAAACGTAATCTCCTTTCCATCGACCTTGAATTGTGACCACTTGTCACAAACAATTTTCTTGGAATAAACAGAGCTTCTGCCATCTCTGTATATGGGTAATCATGTCAATTCTCAAGTGCCTTTTTTCTAGAGAAAACAGACCCAGTTTGGCTAGCTTCTCCTAATAGCTCAAATTCTCCATTCCCCTTATTAGCTGTGTGGCCCTTCTCTGAACTTTTTTTAGTTCTGCGATGTCTTTTTTTGAGATCGTTCCCAAAACTGCACTCCATACTCAAGGTAAGGTCTTACAAGGGATTTATATAGTGACAGAATTATGCTTACCTCCCTTAAATCAATGCCTCTTTTAATATATGCTAGTATCTTATTAGCCTTTGAAGCCACTGCCCGGCATTGTGCACCCATCTTTAGATTGTTATCTATTACTACTCCCAAATTCCTTTCCTGCTCTGTTTGGCTAAGTCTTGTCCCATTTAAAGAATACATTGCCTGCTTATTTTTTCTTCCAAAATGTAGAACCTTGCATTTTCCCGTATTAAATCTCATTTTCCATTTACCTGCCCATATTTCTAATTTTTGCAGATCCCTTTGTAATGAAAGTTCATCCTGCTCTGACCTAATGACCTTACTTAACTTAGTATCATCTGTAAAAATAGAGCTGTCACTATTTAATCCTTGCTCCAAGTCATTAATAAAAATATTAAAAATAACAGGGCCCAGTACTGATCCCTGGGGGATTCCACTGATTACCTTTGTCCAATCTGAATATGATCCATTCACTACTACTCTTTCCCGCACTATCTTTTATCCAGTTATTTATCCATGACCTAGCATTTTTATCTATTCCCAGTCCCTTAATGTTGTGCATTAATCTTACACGTGTCACTGTATCAAACGCCTTTGCAAAATCTAAGTATATCAAATCAACTGATTCATCTTTATCTATATTTTTACTTACTTCCTCATAGAATCTAAATAGATTCTCATAAAACCATGCTGATTTGAACTCATAATCTTTTTTGCACAAATATGCTCATCAATATAATCCCTTCAAATATCTTCCCCACTATTGATGCCAGACTAATTGGTCTATAACTTCCTGGATCAACTCTGCTTCCCTTTTTGAAGAGTGGCACCACATCAGCTTTACGCCAATCCAATGAGTCTTGAAAAATTAAGAGTAGAGGTTTGTCTATAACAGTGCTGAGTTCCCGTAACACCCTTGGGTGTATTCCATCTGGGCCTGGAGTTTTATTTACCTTAATAGTATTCAGTTTTTTCCTGATATCCTCTAGACCTAAACCAGTTAATGGTATGGGCTGGCATGTTCTAGTTTGTTCAAAAGTATCCTCCATTGGTAGGAACCAATGGAGGAAATCAAACAATATAGCTACATTAAAATGCATGGAGGGTAGCATGATTAACAGTGACACTAAACCAGTTCTTTTCTTAAGTATACACAAGAGAGGACTCTTGTGTATACTTAAGAAAAGAACTGGTCTAGTGTCACTGTTAATCATGCTACCCTCCATGCATTTTAATGTAGCTATATTGTCCTTCATAGATTTTTTGCTCTTTATATACTTAAAGAACCTTTCAGGGTTAGATTTAGAATCCTTTGCAATTAATCTTTAATTTTCAGTTTTGGCTAATTTGATTGCTTTTTGCTTGCTTTATTAGATTCCTTATATATATGTGTGTGTATGTGTATATATGCATGTATATATATATATATATATATATATATATATATATATATATATATATATATATATACATATAGACATACACAGTATCTCACAAAAGTGAGTACACCCCTAACATTTTTGTAAATATTTTATATATTTTCATGTGACAACACTGAAGAAATGAGACTTTGCTACAATGTAAAGTAGTGAGTGTACAGCCTGTATAACGGTGTAAATTTGCTGTCCCCTCAAAGTAACTCAACACACAGCCATTAATATCTAAACCATTGGCAACAAAAGTAAGTACACACTAGGAAAGAGAGCGGCAGGCACTACAAAAACCAAGCGGGCTCACACTAAAGTTGAAAACCCAAAAAAACTTTAATGTAAGTAATCTCAAAAATATACAAGTATGGCAAGACACAAGTACAGGGGGGTGAAAAAGTGTGACAAGAGAGGCCTGACGGGTTTCGCGCCCCCTAGTGGCGCTTAATCATAGGCTACAGCAATAGGTAAGAGATACCTATTTAAAGGGAAAACCATTAACCCTAGATGTGCAAGAGAATTTTTAAAAAAAAAACACAGTAAATTGTTAAAAACATTGGCACACTTACAATGGGATCAATATACAAAGATGTATATATATATATATATATATACAAGCACTATAACACCAGCAAGCAACAAGGTTTGAACTAAGACTGTCTGAATTAATAAATGTTAATGTACAGAGAGGGTTTTTATCTAAATTAATATACTGTAAGATTATAAGCTGATAAGGTCAAATTGCTTAATTTTAGTAAGTAGGAATGAAAAAGGTATATATAGATAATAAACTATATGTCTATCCAACGGGACTTAATTGTCTATTAGGTAATTTACATCACATTCTTTGTTCATTCCAAGGGGTTGACGTGTGTTTAGTTTTATTATCCAAAATAATTCCTTTTTATCTAATATATGTTGCCTATTACCTCCTGTAATAGGAATTCTAGCTATGTCTATAATCTGAACAGACATATCAGCCAAATCTGTGAAATGTAAACCATTAAAATGACCTGCTACTGCAGAGTCCTTACAATAATTTTTAACATCTCTCATATGTTCTCCAAACCTTGTTCTGACTTCACGTGAGGTTTTTCCCACGTATTGACATTTACAAATATTACAAGTCAGGAGGTAAATAACAAACTTAGTTTTGCAGTTAGCATAAAAATCTATAACATATTGATTATGATCTACACTAGAGGAGAATTGAGTGCCTTTAATAAGGTTAGGGCAAGTATTGCAATCCCTACTTCCACATTTGTGAACTCCCTTTCTAGATAGCCAATCCCCTGACGGGATACCTTTAGTATCCAAGACCAAACTAGGAGAAAGTACCTTCCCCAATGTCTTGGGTTTTTTCGGGACATACCTGAAATTTTTTACCAGAGGTTTAAGAATTTCATCTCCCAATAATAAATGGGAATGTTTCTTTAAGATTTTAACCACAGCATTGTAATGCATTGAGTATTCTGTGGTAAAGATAATGCTCTCATTAGTACCCAGTTTAGGCTCGTTTTTGTTGTTAATAGGTTTGTTCTTATACTTTTTTACTGCTAGTCTCGATTGTTCAAGTTTTTTTGGGTTGTAACCTCTCTTAATTAACCTCTCTTTCAATTCTAGAGACTGTTTTTCATATATAAGATCGCTTTTCGTATTCCTACGTAGCCTAATAAACTGCCCTCTTGGTATAGCTTTTTTTACATGTTCTGGGTGCTGTGATGCCGCATGCAGAATGGTGTTTCCTGCTACTGGTTTCCTGTATGTTTGAGTCACAATTTGATTATCTGTGATTTTCAATGTTAGATCTAAGTAGTTGATTTGCAACCCATTTAATTCACCTGTAAATTGCAAACCCATTAAGTTATCACTTAGATAAGACAGTAAATCATCCAAAACAACAGATTTCTTCTCATTGTTAACTATCATAAGCAAATCATCTATGTAACGAACAAAAAGAACTACTTCATCCATCCAAGGGTTATTACTTGAAAAAACATATGTTAGTTCCCACCATGAAACATAAATATTGGCAAATGCCGGGGCAAATTTTGCCCCCATGGCGGTCCCCCTTATTTGTAAGTAGTACTCTTTATTGAACATAAAATAATTATGCGAGAGCAAAAATTGTAAAATTTCACATATATAGTTTCTTTCCTGATCACTCAAGTTTGTTTCTCTCTTTAAAAAATAATCCACAGCACTTATGCCTGAGTGCTGGGGTATGCTGGTATATAAAGAAACTATATCAGCAGTTATCCAACTGTAATTGGACTGCCATTGAATGGTGTCCAATGTTGTTAACAGGTGAGATGTGTCTCTTAAGTAGCTAAGTTGTCTTTGTGCAATGGGTTGTAGTATAGTGTCTACCCATTCTCCTAAAGGTTCCAACAAAGACCCTATGCCCGCAATAATAGGCCTGCCCGGTGGGTGTTGTATATTCTTATGTATTTTGGGTACATGATGGAACAGGGGAGTAATTGGGTGTTCTGGGATTAATAAGTCTACATCCTCTTCTTTGAAAATGCCCAAGATAACTCCATCGGCAACAAGCTTAGCCATTTCTTTTTTAAAAGGTGTGTACTGGGTTGTATGGCAATAACCTATAGACACTATTATCTGAGAGCTGCCTCTGGGCCTCTTCAAAGTAGTATGATTTATCCATGACAACGATGCTGCCACCCTTATCCGAATTTCTAATGACAATGTCATCATTATTTTTCAAAGTATTAATAGCTAAACGCTCTTTAAATTTCAGATTCTGGGTGGCAGCATCGCCGCCTGTACTGACATCAGCTTCAAGTTTGAGTATGTCCTCTTGGACTAATCTGTGGTAGGCATTGACCATAGGGCCCCTAAAGTTGATAGGATAAAACTTAGACCTATATTTATTTGGTCTTTCTAGTTTTTCTGTTGAGCTCTCCTGGTCAGTGCCCCCCCACATTATACAACTCATTAAGTGTTGCTACAGAGCACGCATCTGTAAATGGTAAATGTGGAGAAACTACATTAGAATTCGGTATAGGCAACTCTATATTATCCTGTGTATCATTGGTATTAAACTGAGCAAAAAACCTTTTCAAAGACAGCTTTCGTATAAATTTGTTCACATCCAAAAGTGTATTAAAGCATGAAAGCCTATTAGTTGGAGCAAAGCCCAAACCTTTTGATAACACAGCAATTTCACTATCTTTCAACTGATGTTTTGAAATATTAATGACATTAAGTCCTTCTTCCGTATGTAGTGATGCTGGGATTATTGCTTCTGCCCCCTTTTCATCTTGATCTTTCTTTTTTCTTCCTTTGCGCCATCTTCTCCTGTATTTTTTCCTTTTTCTGAACTTTTCTTTATTTTCAAACGTGTCGCCGGTTGTTCTTCCAAGACTTCCCCCAACTGCACCTGTAAAAAAGCACATGAGGGTGGAGGAATAGGAGAAGAAGGAGGAGAAGAAGCAGGAGAAGAAGATGAAGCAGTCGAGGAGCAGAAAGAAGAAATAGAGGAAATTGCTGAGATGTTAGCTTCTGAATCCGTGGACTCTCCCTCTGAAGCACTGAATGCCACTTTCCTGGCTTTCTTGTTTTTATTTTTAAGAATAGATTTAGGAATTTGCTTAATTGAATCCTTATCTTTTTCTTTTTCTTTGTGCTTATTTTTCATCTGTTGTTTGATTATCCACGATTTGTTTTTTCGTTCACGTTGCTGTTGGCGCACCTCTGCCCAGTTATACACTTTATCCTGATCATAGTCATCTTTGTCACGTACAAATTTTGTTCCCTTTCTAGAGGCTTGCTCCTGATCACATTTCTTGAGGGTCTCATCCATTTTCTTCTTATGCTCTAAATATTTGGAGCTTACTTCCAAAGGTTTGAGGTCCTCTTTAATATTATCCACTTCAATTTTGAGCTTTGTTCTTTTTTTCTCTTTGACTCTAATCAATACCTTGATGAGTTTAAATGAGCACTCTGTGAGTGCTATGTTCCAATCCTCCATATCCAGAGGATCTTCAAAGTCAAAAGATGGATATTTCTTAATTCTAAGACCCCTTGGGATTCTCTCCGCTTCCACATATTTATTAAATGCTACAATATCCCACATCAGGCGTAAATCAGAGATTAGGATGTTTTGTAAGGCTTTGAAATTGGCTTTTAAGCTGGAATCCTCAATATCACTTTCAGCTTTAGAGAAAATTTTATTAAAAAAATCCATGTCAAACATGTCAATAGTCTCTTCCACATTGCTGTTAGTATCAGAGTCCTGTATAGAATTAGTGAAATCAGATCCCAAACCCTCCCTGTCTGTGTCTGCCATTTTTAAAAAAAACTGTATGTTATTTTGTTGCCCTTTGGTTTATATCCCAGCTAAATACTCAAAGGATAATGCCGGTGTTGTGAATACTTAAATGTCCCAACCGTAGTACAGCAAGGATTATTACAAACAGATCCTTTAGCTATTATCCCAACAAACAATACTTTTACGTTACGAAAAAACACTAGAGAGCAAAAGAAAATTAACTCACAGTGTGTAGCTGCAGAAGGTAGTCCGGGTGAGGATGAAGGCGGTCTGGGTTGTTCAGTAATCGGACGGCTTGCCAAGCGCTGTTAGGAGAGTCAAATTGCTACACGCTAAAACAGAGGTGAGCGCGGTGTAGCTGCATCCGGAACCGGAACCGGCAAATGTGGAAGTAACATGAAGTCCTCCAATGAGTAAGGCTGAGAGAGTGCCGTAGCCTGCGATATGACTCAGGATCGCCCAAAAGATCAAACTAGGAAAGAGAGCGGCAGGCACTACAAAAACCAAGCGGGCTCACACTAAAGTTGAAAACCAAAAAAAACTTTAATGTAAGTAATCTCAAAAATATACAAGTATGGCAAGACACAAGTACAGGGGGGTGAAAAAGTGTGACAAGAGAGGCCTGACGCGTTTCGCGCCCCCTAGTGGCGCTTAATCATAGTCTACAGCACTAGGTAAGAGATACCTATTTAAAGGGAAAACCATTAACCCTAGATGTGCAAGAGAATTTAAAAAAAAAACACTGTAAATTGTTAAAAACATTGGCACACTTACAATGGGATCAATATACAAAGATGTATATATATATATATATATATACAAGCACTATAACACCAGCAAGCAACAAGGTTTGAACTAAGACTGCCTGAATTAAATTATTTTTTAAAGAGAGAAACAAACTTGAGTGATCAGGAAAGAAACTATATATGTGAAATTTTACAATTTTTGCTCTCGCATAATTATTTAATGTTCAATAAATAGTACTACTTACAAATAAATTTTACAATTTTTGCTCTCGCATAATTATTTTATGTTCAATAAAGATTACTACTTACAAATAAGGGGGACCGCCATGGGGGCAAAATTTGCCCCGGCATTTGCCAATATTTATGTTTCATGGTGGGAACTAACATATGTTTTTTCAAGTAATAACCCTTGGATGGATGAAGTAGTTCTTTTTGTTCGTTACATAGATGATTTGCTTATGATAGTTAACAATGAGAAGAAATCTGTTGTTTTGGATGATTTACTGTCTTATCTAAGTGATAACTTAATGGGTTTGCAATTTACAGGTGAATTAAATGGGTTGCAAATCAACTACTTAGATCTAACATTGAAAATCACAGATAATCAAATTGTGACTCAAACATACAGGAAACCAGTAGCAGGAAACACCATTCTGCATGCGGCATCACAGCACCCAGAACATGTAAAAAAAGCTATACCAAGAGGGCAGTTTATTAGGCTACGTAGGAATACGAAAAGCGATCTTATATATGAAACACAGTCTCTAGAATTGAAAGAGAGGTTAATTAAGAGAGGTTACAACCCAAAAAAACTTGAACAATCGAGACTAGCAGTAAAAAAGTATAAGAACAAACCTATTAACAACAAAAACGAGCCTAAACTGGGTACTAATGAGAGCATTATCTTTACCACAGAATACTCAATGCATTACAATGCTGTGGTTAAAATCTTAAAGAAACATTCCCATTTATTATTGGGAGATGACATTCTTAAACCTCTGGTAAAAAATTTCAGGTATGTCCCGAAAAAACCCAAGACATTGGGGAAGGTACTTTCTCCTAGTTTGGTCTTGGATACTAAAGGTATCCCGTCAGGGGATTAGCTATCTAGAAAGGGAGTTCACAAATGTGGAAGCAGGGATTGCAATACTTGCCCTAACCTTATTAAAGGCACTCAATTCTCCTCTAGTGTAGATCATAAACAATATGTTATAGATTTTTATGCTAACTGCAAAACTAAGTTTGTTATTTACCTCCTGACTTGTAATATTTGTAAATGTCAATACGTGGGAAAAACCTCACGTGAAGTCAGAACAAGGTTTGGAGAACATATGAGAGATGTTAAAAATTATTGTAAGGACTCTGCAGTAGCAGGTCATTTTAATGGTTTACATTTCACACATTTGGCTGATATGTCTGTTCAGATTATAGACATAGCTAGAATTCCTATTACAGGAGGTAATAGGCAACATATATTAGATAAAAAGGAATTATTTTGGATAATAAAACTAAACACACGTCAACCCCTTGGAATGAACAAAGAATGTGATGTAAATTACCTAATAGACAATTAAGTCCCGTTGGATAGACATATAGTTTATTATCTATATATACCTTTTTCATTCCTACTTACTAAAATTAAGCAATTTGACCTTATCAGCTTATAAGCTTACAGTATATTAATTTAGATAAAAACCCTCTCTGTACATTAACATTTATTAATTCAGGCAGTCTTAGTTCAAACCTTGTTGCTTGCTGGTGTTATAGTGCTTGTATATATATATATACATCTTTGTATATTGATCCCATTGTAAGTGTGCCAATGTTTTTAACAATTTACTGTGTTTTTTTTAAAATTCTCTTGCACATCTAGGGTTAATGGTTTTCCCTTTAAATAGGTATCTCTTACCTAGTGCTGTAGCCTATGATTAAGCGCCACTAGGGGGCGCGAAACGCGTCAGGCCTCTCTTGTCACACTTTTTCACCCCCCTGTACTTGTGTCTTGCCATACTTGTATATTTTTGAGATTACTTACATTAAAGTTTTTTTTGGTTTTCAACTTTAGTGTGAGCCCGCTTGGTTTTTGTAGTGCCTGCCGCTCTCTTTCCTAGTTTGATCTTTTGGGCGATCCTGAGTCATATCGCAGGCTACGGCACTCTCTCAGCCTTACTCATTGGAGGACTTCATGTTACTTCCACATTTGCCGGTTCCGGATGCAGCTACACCGCGCTCACCTCTGTTTTTGCGAAAAGTAAGTACACCCCTAAGTGGAAATGTCCAAATTGGGAACAAAGGGGCCCATTTATCAAGCTCCGAACGGAGCTTGTGGGCCCGTGTTTCTGGCGAGTCTTCAGACTCGCCAGAAACACTAGTTATGAAGCAGTGGTCTAAAGACCGCTGCTCCATAACCCTGTCCGCCTGCTCTTAGCAGGCGGACAGGTATCGCCGGAATTCAAACCGATCGAGTACGATCAGGTTGATTGACACCTCCCTGCTTGCTGCTGATTGGCCGCGAGTCAGCAGGGGGCGGCGTTGCACCAGCAGCTCTTGTACGTATATTTCCCAAAGACAACCTCTGGATATGACGCTGAGCATGTGCACTCAACTTCTTTGGTCGACCATGGCGAGGCCTGTTCTGAGTGGAAGCTGTCCTGTAAAATGGCTGTATGGTCTTGCCCACCATGCTGCAGCTCAGTTTCAGGGTCTTGGCAATCTTCTTATAGCCTAGGCTATCTTTATGTATTGCTCTTCGCATTCAGCGAGTTCTTGCGGATGATGCTGAGCATGTGCACTCAACTTCTTTGGTCGACAATGGCGAGGCCTGTTCTGAGTGGAAGCTGTTCTGTAAAATGGCTGTATGGTCTTGCCCACCGTGCTGCAGCTTAGTTTCAGGGTCTTGGCAATCTTCTTATAGCTTAGGCCATCTTTATGTAGAGCAACAATTCTTTTTTTCAGATCCCCAGAGAGTTCTTTGCCATGAGGTGCCATGTTGAACTTCCAGTGACCAGTATGAGAGAGTGTGAGAGCGATAACACCAAATTTAACACACCTGCTCCCCATTCACACCTGAGACCTTGTAACACTAACGAGTCACATGACACCGGGGAGGGAAAATGGCTAATTGGGCCCAATTTGGACATTACCACTTAGGGGTGTACTCACTTTTGTTGCCAACGGTTTAGACATTAATGGCTGTGTGTTAAGTTATTTTGAGGGGACAGAAAATTTACACTGTTATACAGGCTATAGACTTACTACTTTACATTGTAGCAAAGTATCATTTCTTCAGTGTTGTCACATGAAAAGATATAGTAAAATATTTACAAAAATGTTAGGGGAGTACTTACTTTTGTGAGATACTGTATATGTATGTATGTATGTACTGTATATACTGTATATATATATATATATATATATATATATATATATATATGTGTGTGTGTGTATATTTAGTTTGTGATCACACGCATGTATGTATGTATGTACTGTATGTATATATTAAAACATTTCTTGCACCAGGGCTCTCTGCTCACTAGGTCCGCCACTGATTTTAATAATCAGGCTAAGCTCAAGCAGGTTAAAAAGGGGAGATAAGTGTGGCACCCCCTGATGCACTTTTTGCAATGCTTCTTCAGAGTGGGGCTTCTTTTCTTCTTATCTTCCATCTGATTCTGGTTTTCGCTCTCCATTGAAGTCTGTGGGGGAGTACGTTTATGTGGTCGCAATATTGCTACCATCTTTTTTTGTTTGTCGGGTTAGCGTGCAAGCAAAAACTTTTTACTTTTAACTTGTAATATGAGCACTACCCAACACATGCAAAAAGCCGAAGTTGAGTGCAGTTATCACGCGAGCGAGAACACTAAATAGTGCTACACTTGTAATCTAGCCCCAAAGACTTTTGAGCCCTTTCCATTACAACACCTTGTGATATACCATATCTTTTTAAATCACTTTTCATATATTTTCAATAAGAAACCATATATATTACTTTTTAAAAAAAAAATAAAAAAAAATAAATATATATATATATATATATATATATATATATATATATACACTATATAACATAGTAACATAACATAGTAGATAAGGTTGAAAAAAGACTGAAGTCCATCGAGTTCAACCTATACAAATCTAAAATACTTTCAAAAAGCTCAAGTTAAGCTTAAATAACCCCATTAAAATGTGACCCATTTAATACTAGCAATCATATCCATGAATTTTGTTTATATACAGAAATTTATCCAGACTATTTTTAAATGTATCTATGGTATTGGCATTCACTACCTCCTTTGGTAATGAGTTCCACAATTTTATTGCTCTTACAGTGAAAAAACGTTTCCGTTGCAGGAGATTAAATCTCCTTTCCTCCAACCTTAAATTATGACCTCTTGTCAGAAACAATTTTCTTGGAATAAACAGAGCTTCTGCCATCTCTGTATATGGGCCTTGAATATATTTATATAAAGTAATCATGTCACCTCTCAAGCGCCTTTTTTCTAAAGAAAACAGACCCAGTTTGGCTAGCCTCTCCTCATAGGTTAATTTCTCCAATCCCCTTATTAGCTTTGTGGCCCTTCTCTGAACTTTTTCTAGTTCTGCAATATCTTTTTTAGCAATCGGTCACCAGAACTGCACTCTAAACTCAAGGTGAGGTCTTACCAGGGCTTTATATAATGACAGAATTATGCTTTCCTCCCTTGAATCAATGCCTCTTTTAATACATGCTAGTATCTTATTAGCCTTTGAAGCTGCTGCCCTACATTGTGCACCCATCTTTAGCTTGTTATCTATTACTACTCCCAAATCCCTTTCCTCCTGTGTTTGGCTAAGTCTTGTCCCATTTAAAATATACGTAGCCTGCTTATTTTTACTTCCAAAATGTAGAACCTTACATTTTTCCGTATTAAATCTCATTTTCCATTCACTTGCCCATAGTTCTAATTTTAGAAAATCCCTTTGTAAAGAGAGTTTGTCCTGCTCTGACCTAATGACCTTACTTAACTTAGTATCACCTGCAAAAATAGAGATGTCGCTATTTAATCCTTGCTCCAAGTCATTTATAAAAATATTAAAAAGAACAGGGCCCAGTACTGATCCCTGGGGGACGCCACTGATTACCTTTGTCCAATCTGAGTATGATCCATTTACTACTACTCGTTGCTCCCTATCTTTTATCCAGTTATTTATCCATGAGCTAACATTTTCAGCTATTCCCAGTCCCTTAATTTTGTGCATTAATCTCTCATGTGGCACTGTATCAAATGCCTTTGCAAAATCTAAGTATATCACATCAACTGATTCCCCTTTATCTATATTTTTACTTACTTCCTCGTAGAATCTAATTAGATTAGTTTGACATGATCTATTTCTCCTAAAGCCATGCTGATTAGAACTCATAATCTTGTTTACACGAATATGCTCATCCATATAATCCCTTATAATCCCTTCAAATATCTTCCCCACTATTGATGTCAGACTAACTGGTCTATAGCTTCCTGGATCATCCCTGCTTCCCTTTTTGAAGAGTGGCACCACATCAGCTTTACGCCAATCCTGGGGTACCATGCCTGAGGATAATGAGTCTTGAAAAATTAAGAGTAAAGGTTTGCCTATAACAGTGCTAAGTTCCCTTAACACCCTTGGGTGTATTCCATCTGGGCCTGGAGTTTTATTTACCTTAATATTTTCCAGTTTTTTCCTGATATCCTCTAAACAAAACCCAGTTAGTGGTATGGTCTGGCATGTTCTATTCTGTTCCAAAGTATCATTCAATGGTTCCTCTCTTGTTTATACTGCAGAAAAAAACTGGTTTAGTACCTCAGCCTTCTCCCTGTCATTATTTATCATGCTACCCTCCACGCATTTTAATGTACCTATATTATCCTTCTTAGATTTTTTGCTATTTATGTACTTAAAGAACCTTTTAGGGTTAGACTTAGAATCCTTGGCAATTAATTTTTCATTTTCAATTTTTGCTAATTTGATTGCTTTTTTGCATGCTTTGTTACATTCCTTATAAATATTGTATGCTGAGTCTGTACTATTTTCTTTTAATAATTTAAATGCCCTACGTTTTTTTCCTAATTTCTCTTAACACATTTTTATTTAGCCATAACGGCTTTGTTTTTTGTTTGTTTTTTATAACCATATGGTATGTGTTGATATGTATATTTATTTAACACATTTTTAAATATTATCCATTTATCCTCTGTATTTTTATTAGAAAATACATTGCCCCAATTTATATTATTTAATGATTTCCTTAAATTGTTGAATTTTGCTTTCTTGAAATTAAAAGTCTTAGTTAAGCCTTTAAAACACTGCATATGAAAAGAGATTTCAAATGTGACCATGTTATGATCACTGTTACCCAAATGTTCTTTAACTTCTATGTTTGATATTATATCTGTATTGTTTGATAGCACTAAATCCAATATAGCTTTACTCCTAGTTGGCTCCTCTATTAATTGTGACAAGAAGTTATCCCTGAGAACATTTAAAAATCCATCCCCCTTAGCTGAATTACTAGTTTCATTGGCCCAGTTTATATCAGGATAGTTAAAATCTCCCATAATTACAGCACTGTTATTAGCAGCCTTACCTATTTGGATAAGTAGTTGAGTTTCCTCTGGGTCACTAATGTTGGGAGGCTTGTAGCATGTTCCTAGTAATATTTTTTTAGGATTTTTCCCCCCACTCTTTATTTCAACCCACAGGGTCTCTACATTGTCACTTGTATCATAAATATCTTCCCTTATTGTAGGTTTAAGGTTAGGTTTAATATACATGCAGATTCCTCCACCCCTTTTATTATTCCTGTCCCTCCTAAATAATGTATACCCCTCTAAGTTAACTGCCCAGTCATGTGAATCATCCCACCAAGTTTCAGTTATACTGATAACAGCATAGTCCTCTTCTGCAACTAAGAGCGTCAGCTCCCCCATTTTACCTGTCATGCTTCTTGCATTTGTTGTCATACATTTAATTTTCATGTGCTTTCTGCTGCTACTTGGTGTGCTTTCCTCTATACTTTCTAATGTGACATTTCTTAAGTCATCCCTTCCTTGAGATATTAAGGGAGTGACATATTCACAGACTGATCTCTCTGTTCTATTGTGTTCTAACTGACCCTCCCCCCCCCTTTGCCTAGTTTAAAAGGTTCTATATGTGCAATAATGTATTTTAATATGTTTGGCATGTGTTTTGTTATACTTTATCATAGCCTTATTACTTTACTGTAGCTAACTTTTTACTTTAGCTAACTTTTTTAGCTATATTGGGCCAGATTAAGAGTGGAGCACAGAAATGGAGATTTTGCATTGCATGGAAGCTTTGCGCTCCATATTCTGCAACGGGAGCCTCATTCTCATGCTGTGAGGCACTGCATGAGAACCTAGCGCAGTGAAGGGGGTAAGTCGTGCAGCGATGGGCAGCAGATTGTAAATATATATGAGTATATATATATGTATTGTGTTAATATGTTTATATACACATATTAACACATACATATATATATGTGTATAAGCATATACATATATATTTACAGGGAACACACTGTTCCCATAGACTGCTATGTAAAGGAAAATTTCAGTGCTTGTTTTTTTCTAATACCCCTCACCCGCCAAATTTAAACCGTAAAAACTGCTTTGTGCAGTTATATTTTTTTTAAGACACGATGAGTCCATGGATCATCTTAATTACTGATGGGATATTCACCTCCTGGTCAGCAGGAGGAGGCAAAGAGCACCCCAGCAGAGCTGTTAAATAGCTCCTCCCTTCCCTCCCACTCCAGTCATTCTCTTTGCCTACATTAGTGATAGGATGTGGTAAAGTGAGGTGTTAGAAAAGATTCTTCAATCAAGAGTTTATTATTTTTAAAGTAGTGCAAGATTGTGCTGCTTTGTCCTGGGGCATAGCCGTAGTCTATATCAGTCTCTTCAGTAGGGCATTTGGTGGCTTTAGAGCAATGGAAACTTGTGGGACATAATTCTCACTGTGCCTCCCATATTATTGCTGTCCTAACCATGAAAACCTGAGGAATTTATAGTCAGGAATTTTTCTCTTCACAGGTCCATGTGGGGGATAGGACCCCTCAAACCTGGTGAACTGTCATGGCTGTCAGGCAGACATATGAAGTAAGTGCTTGATTTTTTTTTTTCCTGGGAGACTTGGGTTTGGGATGTTCAGGATCCCTGGGCAATAGCAATAGTGTCTCAGGGATACAAATTGTAGTTCAAAAGTTTTCCTCCCAGAGGCAGGTTTCTTCTTTCAAGATTATCTGCAGACCAGACAAAAGGAGAGGTGTTCTTACATTGTGTAAGAGACCTCTCTGCCCTGGGAGTGATTGTTCCCATCCCAGTACAGGAACAAGGTCAGGGTTTTTATTCCAATCTGTTCGTGGTTCCCAAAAAGGAGGGAACCTTCAGACCAATTTTAGATCTAAAGAGTCTAAACAAATTTCTCAGGGTTCCGTCGTTCAAGATGGAAACTATTAATTTCATTCTTCCTTTAATCCAGGAGGGTCAATTCATGACCACTGTGGATTTAAAGGATGCATGTTCCTATTCACAGGGATCATCACAAGTTCCTAAGATTTGCCTTCCAGGACAAGCACTTCCAGTTTGTGGATCTTCCTTTCAGTCTGGCCACTGCTCCCAGAATCTTCACAAAGGTTCTGGGGTCTCTGTTGGCGGTTCGTCAGTCACGGGGCATAGGGGTGGCACCCTATCTGGATGACATTCTAGTCCAGGTGCCATCTTTTCAACAAGAAAGATCCCACACCGACATAGTGTTATCTTTCCTGAGAACTCACAGGTGGAAGGTTAATTTGGGAAAGAGTTCCCTAGTTCTGGATACAAGAGTCACTTTTTTGGGAACCATAATAGACTCCTTGTCCATGAAAATATTTCTGACAGAAATCAGGAAATCAAAGATTATCGATACTTGTCGAGTACTTCAGTCCACTCCTTGGCCGTCAGTGGCTCAGTGCATGGAGTTAATAGGGCTGATGGTGGCAGCGATGGACATCATCCCATTTGCTCGTTTCCATCTCAGAACTCTGCAGCTAAGCATGCTCAGGCAATGGAATGGGGATTATGCAGATTTATCTCCTCGAATAACTCTGGAACAGGAGACAAGGGACTCTCTTCAATGGTGGTTGTCTCTGGATCATTTTGCAGACCATCTTGGGTGATTGTGACAACAGATGCCAGCCTTCTGGGGTGGGATGCAGTCTGCGGCTCTCTAAAGGCTCAGGGAGTTTGGACTCAGTCAGAGTCTGTTCTTCCTATAAACATTCTGGAGCTGAGAGCGATCTACAATGCTCTTCTGGCTTGGCCTCACTTAGCCATGGTCCAGTTTATCAGGTTCCATTCAGAGAACATAACTTCAGTGGCTTACATCAATCATCAGGGAGGAAGAAGGATTTCCTTAGTGATAACAGAGGTAGCCAAAATAATCCAGTGGGCTGAAGTCCACTCTTGCATAAGCGGATTTCCTGAGCAGGCAGACTTTTCATCCGGGGGAGTGGGAACTCCATCTGGAAGTGTTCTCAAACTTAGTTTTCAAGTGGGGTCAACCGGAATTGGATCTCATGGCGTTCCATCAAAATGCCAAGCTCCCGAGATATGGGTCAAGGTCCAGGGACCCCCAGCGAAACTGATAGATGCTCTGGCGGTCCCTTGGACTTTCAGTCTAGCATACCTATTTCCTCCGTTTGATCTTCTTCCTCGGTTAATTGCTCGAATCAAACAGGAGAGGGCTTCGGTGATTCTCATAGCTCCAGCTTGGCCTCGCAAGATTTGGTATGCGGATCTGGTGGAGATGGCATCTCTACCACGTTGGAGACTTCCGTTGAGGAAGGACCTTCTGATTCAGGGGCCCTTCCTTCATCCAAATCTAATTTCTCTGAAACTGACTGCTTGGAGATTGAACGCTTAATTTTATCCAACGAAAGGTTTTCTGATTCGGTCATAGAGACCATGATTCAGGCTCGTAAGCCTGTGACTAGAAGGATTTACCATAAGATTTGGCATAAATACCTTTATTGGTGTGAATCCAAGGGCTACTCATGGAGTAGGGTTAGGATTCCTAGAATTTTGTCTTTTCTCCAAGAGGGTTTGGAGAAGGGTTTATCGACGAGTTCTCTAAAGGGTCAGATCTCGGCTTTATCTATTTTTCTGCACAAACATCTGGCAGATGTTCCAGATGTTCAATCATTTTGTCAGGCCTTGGTCAGGATCAGGCCTGTGTTCAAATCAGTTAATCATCCATGGAGTCTTAATTTAGTTCTCAAAGTTCTTCAAAGGGTTCCATTTGAGCCTATGCATTCCTTAGATATTAATTTGCTACCTTGGAAAGTTTTATTTCTTGTGGCTATTTCTTCTGCTCGGAGAGTATTTTCTCTTCAGATAAGATAGTTTTACGTAATAAATTAGGATTTCTTCCTAAGGTTGTTTCTGATCGGAACATTAATCAGGAGATTGTTGTTCCTTCCTTTTGTCCTAATCCTTCTTCTCAGAAGGAAAGACTTCTGCACAATTTGGATGTGGTTCGTGCTTTAAAGTTTTATTTACAGGCGACTAAGGACTTTCGCCAGTCTTCTTCTTTGTTTGTGGTTTTCTCGGGAAAACGTAAGGGACAGAAAGCTATGGCTACTTCTCTTTCTTTTTGGCTGAAGAGCATAATACATTTTGCTTATGAGACTGCTGGACAGCAGCCTCCCGAGAGAGTTATGGCTCATTCTACAAGGGCTGTTGCTTCCTTATGGGCATTCAAAAATGAAGCTTCTGTAGAACAGATTTGCAAGGCTGCAACCTGGTCCTCTCTTCACACTTTTTCAAAGTTTTACAAATTTGACACTTTTTGGAAGAAAGGTTCTTCAAGCAGTGGTGCTTTCCGTTTAGGTTCCCTGTCTTGTCCCTCCCATATCATCTGTGTACTCTAGCTTGGGTATCGAATCCCATCAGTAATGAAGATGATCCGTGGACTCATCCTGTCTTAAAAAAGAAAATAAAATTTATGCTTACCTGATAAATTTATTTATTTTTTGACACAATGAGTCCACGGCCCACCCTGCTCTCTTAGACAGGTTGTGGGTTATTCTAAACTTCAGACACCTCTGCACCTTGGCTTTTCCTTTCTCTTCCTAACTTCAGTCGAATGACTGGAGTGGGAGGGAAGGGAGGAGCTATTTAACAGCTCTGCTGTGGTGCTCTTTGCATCCTCCTGCTGACCAGGAGGTGAATATCCCATCAGTAATTAAGATGATCTGTGGACTAATCATGTCAAAAAAGAAATAAATTGATCAGGTAAGCATACATTTTCTTTTGTAGTAAAAAAAAAGAGCAACTTTTTTTTAAGAAAAAAATTAAAATATACTAATTATAATAATATACTAATTTAGGGCCCATTGGGACACTTTTTGAAAGGTAACCAAAGATCTGATCTCCTGTTTAATTTTCGGAACGCTGGTTATTTATTGCGTGCCACGATAAATTAGTGCTCCACTTGTAATCATTATGTGTTACGCTCAATTTTAAAATAACTTTTAACTTGTAAAATGACTGAGCGATGTTTAGCACAGCTGTGCTTATCCACTGAAATTATAGGGTGCTCTAAAAAATTATCTCTGGTAAATCATGTTTACCTTGTTAAAAAGATGTGATAATTTTAGTGAGGGAAAGCAATATTTATAGGGTACCCTCTGCTATTAATAGCTCTCCACTTGTAATCTAGGCCTATGTGTTTAATCCTTGTAATGCGGTTAAACCCATAGTTAAAGTTAGCTATAGAGCAGCAATTGTCCTTAGCTGAACACATTTTGCGAGACAAAGACAAGAGACGTGTGTAGCCGCCATTCACCAGCTAGCACTAAGGAGTGCATTATTTTGTCCTGAGCCTACCTAGGTATGCTTCTTAAAAAGAATACTGCTCTATCTGAAACATGAGTCTTTAAGTGTGACTTGCATATCCCTTTGAATGAACATACCTGTGCTCAAACACATCAAACACATATTCTGACATATTAGCCCTTATGTGACCTTTGTAGGGCTGGATGGCTAAGTGAGAGTTTTTTCATCTTCTACCCATTAATAATTTTATTTACATCATACTTTACAGATTATCTGCTCTGTGATTGCTGGCTTCCTTCACTTCCTCCTTCTCTGCGCTTTTAGCTGGATGTCTCTTGAAAGTGTTTTGCTCTTCCTTACGGTCAAGAATCTAAGTGCAGTGAATTACATTACATCTCAAAGGACTTATTATCCCTACATATGTCTTGTTGGTTTTGGGGTCCCTGTTGTCATTGTCACTATCACAGCAGCAATTTGGCCAGGTGGATACGGAACTAAGGACAAGTAAGTGTCACAATTTATATATATATCTGTCATTTAGTATCACCAATTTATTTTGTCAGCATTCATAAGATATATATTGTATTTCTCTGCACCAAATGTTTACTTGTTACTTTAATATATTGTAATTTTGATACCAATTGTTATTATAAGCATCTTTTGTAGTCCTTTAGTTACTACCCCACTTAGGGCCAGATTAGAAGTGAAGTGCAAAATAACACTCCCGCTCGAGCATTAATTGCGCTATAAGTATAATTTTTGCTCTAGTCGTTGCACTCATATTACGAGTTGAAAGTAAACTGTTTTTGCTTTAACGGTAACCTGACTAGTTAGAATATCACGTGCACGTTCATGTATTCCCCCATAGAAGTCAATGGAGAAAAAAGTGGGGAAAAAACCCTACTCTCGTGCAAACATGATCTCATATTCTCATTTGTGCTAACCTGACATGAAAATAAGAATATTTCACGTTGCAATGTTCTTCACATTCACATGTTCTATTTATTCATAAATACATATTTCTACACAGATCTGATGGTATTTTTGGTACAATATGTATATATAACTATACAGTACTGTGCAAAAGTCTTAGGTCTCCACCAGCTTTGTCTTTTTTTAAAAAAAAGTTTTAATGACCATCCATATTTATTTTTTCATCTCTTTATTAAGATATAAACAGAAAATACAGGAAATATGTACACAAAATATAAAAATAACAACATTTTCAGAACAAAAGGCAAACGTCAGTATTTAGTGTGACTAAGCACATCTTGAACTCTTGTCGAGACCGTCCTGAAGTTTTCTGAAGTAATCTTCTGGTATGTTATACCTGCCTTCTTTCAGCATTTCACAGAGTTCTTTAGATTTAGGTTGTCTTATTTTTTTCTCTGCCCAGGTTATTCCATACTGCCACTATAATATTTAGGTCTGAAATCTCTGGAGGCCAGTCTATGACAGTCAGTGTTTTATCAGCTGTTTTTCTATCCAAATATGATTTCACTGCATTAGCAGTGTGCTTGGGATCGTTATCATGCTTAAAAATAAAGCCATATCCCAATCAGGCGCTTTACAGAAGGAATGGCATGATGAAATAAAACCTGTCTGTACTTTTCAGCATTATTGATCCCATCAATTCGAACAATATCGCCATCACTACTGGAAGAAATGCAGCCCCAAACCAAAGCAGGCCCTCTACCATGTTTCGTTGAAGGCAGCAAGCACTCATTCTTCCATCTCTCTTTGCCAGGAATCAAACTGAGACGAGAAGTGCAAAAATAATCACACCTTTATTAATAACAAAAAATAATAAAAAGTCCACAAGTCAAACAACAAGCCAGGAGTCTAAGTCAGAGCTGGTAGTCAGACAAGCTGAGTCAGGAGCCAAAACGAATAGTCAGACGAACAGAGACAGGAGTCAAAGCAAGTAGTCAGATGAGCCAGAATCAGGAACAAGGAGAACAGCAGAGTCAGGAACAAGCCAGGGATCAGGAACCAGGAGGGACGTCAGACAGCCAGGTAATACACAGGAACTGGAACTCACAAAAAGGTCTGAGACAACGCAAGGGCAAAGCATACTGAACAGAGGCCCTTTAAATAATAAGTGATGACATCACAATTCTGAGACTGCAACCTGTCTCACACGGATGATGTACACCAGTCTGGCCATAAGAGGGTGTGCAGGAAATGAGCAGCATCACACACTCTGCACCAGACTCATGTGAGTAAAATGGCTAGAGGTGAGTAAAATGGCTGCCAGCAGCACATGGCAAACAAAGCAGGGAAAAAACTGTGACACTCTTCCATCTCTCTCCAACTCTTCTTCTCACATATTGTCGACAATTGGACCAAAAATTTTCAAACTTTTGATTCTTTACTCCATAATACTCTCTTTCACTGATCTTTATTACAATCTTTGTGAACTTTAGCATATCTTAGCCTTTTCACTCTGTTCCCCTTCTGAAAAGTGGTTTCTTGACTGCCACCCTTCAACAAAGACCATTCCTGATCAAGCTTTTTCTGACTGTAGAAGGGTCAACTTGGCATCCCGATGAAGCTGCCAGATGCTGAGCCAGGTCCTTCCTGGACTTCTTCAGGTCTCGCAAAGAAGAAACTCTGAGAAACTTCTCATCAGATTTTGAAAGTTTTCTTGGCCTTCCAGTCCTTTTTTCCCCCTTGACCTCTCCTGGTTATTTAAATTTCTTTATAACAACTTGAATACCACAGGGTAGATTTATTGTGCCTCCAGGCTCACCGGAAACAAAAGTTAACTCATCCGCCACCTCTGAGATGGTGGACAGCAATAATCCCGATTGGATATGATTGGAATGATTCACACCTCCTGCTAGCAGCCAATTGGCCGAGAATGTGCAGGGGCCAGCATTGCACAAGAATTTCACCGGAAATGCTTGAGCCATGTTAAATGCCGACAGTGTATGACTGAAAGATTTCCATCAGCCAATAGGAATTAAAGGGGAAAAAATCCTATTGGCTGTTGCAATGAGCCAATAGGATTGAGCTTTCATCCTATTGGCTGATCTAATCCGCCAATAGGATTGAGCTCTCATTCTATTGGCTGATTCAATCAGCCAATAGAATGAGAGCTCAATCCTATTGGCTGATTGCAACAGCCAATAGGATTTTTCCCCCTTTAATTCCTATTGGCTGATAGAAATCTTTCAGCCAATAGGAATGTAAGGGACACCATCTTGGATGATATCACTTAAAGGGAACCTTCAGTTGACGCTGATGACAGTAAGAAGAGGATACTCCGCGCCAGATGTCTTGAAGATGGACCCGCTCTGCGCCGGATGGATGAAGATAGAAGATGCTGTCTCGATGTAGACTTCTTCTCGCTTGGATGAGGATTTCGCCAGATGGATGAAGATCGAAGAGGCTTCCTGGATGAAGACTTCTTGCCGCTTGGATGAGGACTTCGCCAACTGGATGAGGATGGATGTCCGGACTTCGATAACTGTAAGTGGATTGTCGGGGGTTAGTGTTAGGTTTTTTTAAAGGGTTTTTTGGGTGGTTTTTTTTTTAGCTTAGGGTTTGGGCAATGTAAAATAGCTAAATGCCCTTTTAAGGGCAATGCCCATCCAAATGCCCTTTTCAGGGCAATGGTTAACTTAGGTTTATTCAGATAGGTTTTTATTTGGTTGGTTGGGTGGTGGGTTTTACTGTTGGGCGGTGTATGGTTAACTTAGGTTTATTCAGATAGGTTTTTACTTGGTTGGTTGGGTGGTGGGTTTTACTGTTTGGGGGTGTTTGTATTATTTTTTACAGGTATAAGAGCTGATTTCTTTGGGGTAATGCCCCACAAAATGCCCTTTTAAGGGCCATTGGCAGTTTAGTGTAGGCTAGGGTTTTTTTTTTATTTGGGGGGCTTTTAATTTTGATAGGGCTATTAGATTAGGAGTAATTCGTTTTTATTTTTGATCATTTCGTTGTTTTTTTTGTAATTTAGTGTTTATTTTTTTTGTAATTTAGGAAATTGTATTTTTTTAAAAAATTTTTTACAATAATTTTTTATTGAGAATCTTGGTACATAAACATCATTAAGGAAATATAACAAGTAATATACATGGACAATAAAGGTTGTCTCTTTACAATAATTACAAAAGTGACTATAAATTCCATACATCGACAGAAGATAGTTGAACACTACATTGTTATCAGCAATTTGAGAGTCTCATTTTATAATATATAGCGTTTGGTAGTGGTTAATTAGATGACTACTTGTGAGCCAATTAATATAGGGAACGTTATTATACTAAGAATGATAACCACAGAAATTATACATCCGTGATGCAATAGAAAGAGTTTAGTATGACCCACAATTGGGCATATGAAATGTTTTTAATACAAACGTAATGAGAAGGGAAATTCAGCAGATAAACACCACTACTAATATGTAAGGGGGGGAGGAGATGGGCAGGCCACCAACCACGACTTTTGTATTATCGAAAGCAATGCCTAAGGTGTTCTATCTTATGAAGATGGCTATTTAGCTAGACGCTTAGCAGCAACTTTGTTGTGCGAATCAAAAGACATGTGATAGCCTCATAAATGACCAGTTATGGGTTTTGGTAATAAGGGTATTTATCAGCGGATAAACACCGCTCAGTAAGGTATAGTATAACTGAGATTGGCTATTATAACTAATAAGGTAATAATTATTTGATGTGAGAGGATTACTTCATGTTTAGATCATGTTCAAGCAGGTAAGTATGAGTTTGTGTTATATTTGCGAGGGAGGAAGGATAGTCTTAAATACTATAGTTCTGAGTAGAGCCCCAAGTAAAGGACTAACTGGAAATAAAGATAATCTAGCTACGGGTATCAGAGTGTGGGGATAGAAACGCTAGCATAATAGTATGGTGTAAAAAGTCAGTATGAGCTCACATGAGCTTTGCTATAATCAAAAAGAGATCCCAAACAACAGCATACAGCCTAGGCTATGGTGGTGTTGCATATTGATAACTCATACTTAGTCATCATCTTGGTCTAATATGAATAACTGAAAATCCCTAAATATAGTGAGCCATACAAGCAATATATATTCTTGTAGTGTGCAAATGACTAAAATACATTATGGTACTCTCTAATACAAGTTTGATAAGGGAGGGGTGGACTAAGGGAATTTTAGAGATTGGTTTGGAACAAAGTTAAACTAGTAACTGTATAAACCGCACTTGAACTGCTAACTAAAGGTTATAAAGAGATCCCTGGGAGCTGTATTCAACGCTACATAAAGGTCCACAATAGTACTATTAAGTTGGCTGAACCATAATCAACAGACGATAAATGTGATCTCCAGAATATAACATGCAGACCTAAGCAGAAAGCAATATTATGGATTAGAAGCAATTACATAGCAGAATAGTAATCAAAAGGGAAGGTAGTACCTTATTCCATTTCAAATCTAAATTCTGCACATTTAGGAATCTTGATAGTCAGGGGCCTATGACTCACTCTATAATCAGTCATTACTAGTATAAGGAAGTGGGGGGACATATATTTATGGCCAAGTTCTAATTAGAAGTAGGCAAGGAATATACATTTTATTTATTGTGTCAAACCCTGAAGGGCAGTGAAACATCCAAGCAATAGCCTCATAATATAATCCCCTGAAATGCAGCTATTAGTTGTACGTAACCATTATGGGGGTAATGCTAGCTATTTGTAAACTAGGGCCAGATGCCGACTGCATATGTCAAAATGATTGCTTCAGACACATCACTATCCATGATACGAAACATAAAGAGTCCATAACATCGAAAAGAATAGAATTTACATTCTCAATATTAACCTATGAATAGATTATAGGTAGAGAGCTATAGTGAGGTTAGTAAGTTGTGAGGTATGTAAAAAATGAAATGCTCTAAAGCCTGTTAAAAATATTTACTAGGCTAATTTTATATTAAATAATGGAGTTAGTATATGTTGATGACCAAGAGTCAGTTCTAAGCATGGGAGACAGGAGAGTGAGAGAATGACCATTATCTTAACACCTTTGGGTAACCTTGACATGTTAAGCATTCTTATGAGGCTATAGATGGCATGATTGAGTCTGTTACAGTAACATAAATAGCTCAGTCTACTTAACTGGGACTGTATCATATTCATGCCATAACCCTATGGGCTTATATAAAGTTGGATATGCATACTAAATCATGTGTGCATTTCCCCATATAAAGTAAGCCAGGTAACTATCAGATGAACATAAAGTGCTCATAAACTATTATGGTGCACTAAACAGGCTATTAGCCCAAAAGAAAAAAAAATGAGATAGAGTTTAAAACAGTATGATGAAAGCTAAATATCTAAACTTGCATCTGCTGCTAAAGTGACTTTAGGATAATCAATAACATATAAAACATTACTAATTAAAGTCTAGAGTTAAGGAAGAGAAAAACCTAGTTAAAAGCTACATCATTATGAACTGTGTAACATGTTAAACAAAACAACTGTAAGAGCGATGTTGCGTTGGGAATATTACACATCTCGCCAGGGATGAAAAGGCAAAGATCTCGGGCGCGATCCGATATGCAGCGTAGTTTGTGACGCAAGCGAGGGAACCCGCGTCGCCCGCAGTTTCAGCTCGCAACTCGAGCTATCCAATATACGGCGCCGTCAGATGCTAAAGTGCCGTAAGTCGGATAAACCAGCGATGTCCAGAAATCTGCGTAAGTACAAATTTCTGGAGTCGCCAGTGACTTACGGCACGTTAGAAACTGCCGGCGCCTACAAAACCTGACTAAAGTATGAAATCACCCGCACTGTCTAACACGCCTCCCAAACATAGCCCGACAAGTCTAATCCTCTATCCGCTATCCCCCCTCACTATCCTAACAATAAAATATGTATTAACCCCTAAACCACCGCTCCCGGACCCCGCCGCCACCTAATAAAGTTATTAACCCCTAAACCGCCACTCCCGGCCCCCGCCGCCAGCTATATTAAATCTATAACCCCCCTAAAGTGAGCCCCTAACACCGCCGCCATCTACCTTACCTACCCCCTAAAGTGAGCCCCTACCCCGCCGCCATCTACCTTCCTACCCCCTAATGTGAGCCCCTTACACCGCCGCCATCTACCTTACCTACCCCCTAAAGTGAGCCCCTACCCCGCCGCCATCTATTTTAAAATTATTAACCCCTAATCTAATCCCCCTACCCCACCGCCATCTATATTAAATTATTTAACCCCTAAAATACTAAACTATCCCTACCACTAAACCTAAGTCTAACCCTACAAATAGCCCTGAAAAGGGCTTTTTGCGTGGCATTACCCCAAAGTAAACTGCTCTTTTGCCAGCCCTTAAAAGGGCTTTTTGCGGTGCATGCCCCAAAGAAAACTGCTCTTTTACCAGCCCTTAAAAGGGCTTTGGCGGGGCTTTGTCACAAAGTAATCAGCTCTTTTGCCTACAATCTAAATCCCCCTACACCACCGCCACCTATAATAAATGTATTAACTCCTAATCTAATCCCCCTACACCGCCACCACCTATATTAAAATTATTAACCCCTAATCTAATCCCCCTACACCGCCGCCAGCTATATTAACTATATTAACCCTAATTATATTAGGGTTAATATAGTTAATATAATTATTATATATATATTAACTATATTAACCCTAATTATATTAGAGTTAATATAGTTAATATAATTATTATATTATATATATTAACTATATTAACCCTAATTATATTAGGGTTAATATAGTTAATATCGTTATTGTATTATATATATATATTAAGTATAATAACCCTATCTAACTCTAACATCCATAACCAAAGTCTTATTAAAATAAATCTAATATTAATATTATTAATGAAAATATTCCTATTTAAATCTAAATACTTACCTATAAAATAAACCCTAAGATAGCTACAATGTAATTAATAATTACATTGTAGCTATTTTAGGGTTTATATTTATTTTACAGGTAACTTGGTATTTATTTTAACTAGGTACAATAGCTATTAAATAGTTAATAACTATTTAATAGCTACCTAGTTAAAATAATTACCAATTTACCTGTAAAATAAATCCTAATCTAAGTTACAAATACACCTACACTATCAATAAATTAAATAAACTACAAATATCTAAACTAAAATACAATTAAATAAACTAAACTAAATTACAAAAAAAAACAAACACTAAATTACAAAAAATAAAAAAAGATTACAAGATTTTTAAGCTAATTACACCTATTCTAAGCCCCCTAATAAAATAATAAAGCCCCCCAAAATAAAAAAAATTCCCTACCCTATTCTAAATTAAAAAAGTTCAAAGCTCTTTTACCTTACCAGCCCTTAAAAGGGCCTTTTGCGGGGCATGCCCCAAAGAAAACTGCTCTTTTGCCTGAAAAAAAAACACAATACCACCCCCCAACATTACAACCCACCACCCACATACCCCTAATCTAACCCAAACTCCCCTTAAATAAACCTAACACTACCCCCCTGAAGATCTCCCTACCTTGTCTTCACCCAACCGGGCCGAACTCCTCATCCGATCCGGGCAATGTCTTTATCCAAGCGGCAGCAAAGTCTTCTTCCATCCGGCGGCATCTTCCATCCGGCGGCATCTTCCATCAAGCGGCATCTTCAATCTTCTTTCTTCGCTCATCCGACGTGGAGGATCCATCCCGACCGATGACTGAACGATGAATGAGGTACCTTTAAATGACGTCATCCAAGATGGCATCCGTCAAATTCCGATTGGCTTTCTATCAGCCAATCGGAATTAAGGTAGAAAAATCTGTTTGGTTCAGCCAATCGGATTGAACTTGAATCTGATTGGCTGATTCAATCAGCCAATCAGATTTTTCCTACCTTAATTCCGATTGGCTGATAGAATCCTATCAGCCAATCGGAATTCAACGGATGCCATCTTGGATGACGTCATTTAAAGGTACCTCATTCGTCGTTCAGTCGTCAGCCAGGATGGATGCTCCGCGTCGGAGGAGCGAAGAAAGAAGATTGAAGATGCCGCTTGATGGAAGATGCCGCTGGATGGAAGATGCCACCGGATGGAAGAAGACTTTGCTGCCGCTTGGATAAAGACATCACCCAGATCGGATGAGGAGTTCGGCCCGGTTGGGTGAAGACAAGGTAGGGAGATCTTCAGGGGGGTAGTGTTAGGTTTATTTAAGGGGGGTTTGGGTGGGTTTAGAATAGGGGTATGTGGGTGGTGGGTTGTAATGTTGGGGAGGGTGTTGTGTTCTTTTTTTTTTACAGGCAAAAGAGCTGTTAACTTGGGGTAAATACCCCTTTTAAGGGCTGGTACAGAGCTGGGTATTTTATAATTTAGAATAGGGTAGGGAATTTTTTTATTTTGGGGGGCTTTATTATTTTATTAGGGGGCTTAGAATAGGTGTAATTAGCTTAAAATTGCTGTAATCTTTTTTTTTTGTAATTTAGTGTTTTTTTTTTTGTAATTTAGTTTAGTTTATTTAATTGTATTTTTAGATAGATATTTGTAGTTTATTTAATTTATTGATAGTGTGGGTGTATTTGTAACTTAGGTTAGGATTTATTTTACAGGTAATTGGGTAATTATTTTAACTAGGTAGCTATTAAATAGTTAATAACTATTTAATAGCTATTAAACCTAGTTAAAATAATTAACAATATACCTGTAAAATAAATATAAACCCTAACATAGCTACAATGTAATTATTAATTATATTGTAGCTATTTTACGCCTAGATTTAGAGTTCTGCGGCCAAAGGGGTGCGTTAGCTACGCGTGCTTTTTTCTGGCTGCACCTTTTAAATACCGCTGGTATTGAGAGTTCACAGAATGGCTGCGTTAGGCTCCAAAAAAGGAGCGTAGAGCATATTTAACGCAACTTCAACTCTCGATACCAGCGGTGCTTACGGACGCGGCCAGCTTAAAAAACGTGCTCGTGCACGATTCCCCCATAGAAAACAATGGGGCTGTTTGAGCTGAAAAAAAACCTAACACCTGCAAAAAAGCCGCGTTCAGCTCCTAACGCAGCCCCATTGTTTGCTATGCGGTAACCCTTCCTACGTCTGCACTTAACACTCTAACATGTACCCCGAGTCTAAACACCCCTAACCTTACACTTATTAACCCCTATTCTGCTGCCCCCGCTATCACTGACCCCTGCATATTATTATTAACCCCTAATCTGCCGCTCCGTAAACCGCCGATACTTACATTATCCCTATGTACCCCTAATCTGCTGCCCCTAACACCGCCGACCCCTATATTATATTTATTAACCCCTAATCTGCCCCCCACAACGTCGCCTCCACCTGCCTACACTTATTAACCCATAATCTGCTGAGCGGACCGCACCGCTATTATAATAAAGTTATTAACCCCTAATCCGCCTCACTAACCCTATAATAAATAGTATTAACCCCTAATCTGCCCTCCCTAACATCGCTGACACCTAACTTCAAACATTAACCCCTAATCTGCCGACTGGAGCTCACCGCTATTCTAATAAATGTATTAACCCCTAAAGCTAAGTCTAACCCTAACACTAACACCCCCCTAAGTTAAATATAATTTAAATCTAACGAAATTAATTAACTCTTATTAAATAAATTTTTCCTATTTAAAGCTAAATACTTACCTGTAAAATAAATCCTAATATAGCTACAATATAAATTATAATTATATTATAGCTATTTTAGGATTAATATTTATTTTACAGGTAACTTTGTATTTATTTTAACCAGGTACAATAGCTATTAAATAGTTAAGAACTATTTAATAGCTAAAATAGTTAAAATAATTACAAAATTACCTGTAAAATAAATCCTAACCTAAGTTACAATTAAACCTAACACTACACTATCAATAAATAAATTAAATAAACTACCTACAATTACCTACAATTAAACCTAACACTACACTATCAATTAATTAAATAAAATACCTACAATTACCTACAATTAAACCTAACACTACACTATCAATAAATTAATTAAATACAATATCTACAAATAAATACAATGAAATAAACTAACTAAAGTACAAAAAATAAAAAAGAACTAAGTTACAAAAAATAAAAAAATATTTACAAACATTAGAAAAATATTACAACAATTTTAAACTAATTACACCTACTCTAAGCCCCCTAATATAAATTACACCCTACTCTAAGCCCCCTAATATAAATTACACCTACTCTAAGCCCCCCAAAATAAAAAATGCCCTACCCTATTCTAAATTAAAAAAGTTTAAAGCTCTTTTACCTTACCAGCCCTGAACAGGGCCCTTTGCGGGGCATGCCCCAAAGAATTCAGCTCTTTTGCCTGTAAAAAAAAACACATACAATACCCCCCCCCAACATTACAACCCACCACCCACATACCCCTAATCTAACCCAAACCCCCTTTAAATAAACCTAACACTAAGCCCCTGAAGATCTTCCTACCTTATCTTCACCATACCAGGTTCACCGATCGGTCCTCGGAAGTGTTGATCCAAGCCCAAGTGGAGGGCTGAAGAGTGACGTCCATCCTCGGGCTGAAGTCTGGATCCAAGCGGCGGCTGAAGAAATCCATCATCGGGCTGAAGTCGGAAGTCCATCATCGGGATGAAGTCTTCTATCAAGCCGCATCTTCAATCTTCTTTCTTCTGGAGCGGAGCAGAGCCATCTTCTTCCAAGCCGACGCGGAACATCCTCTTCAACCGACGCCTACTCGCCAAATGACGGTTCCTTTAAATGACGTCATCCAAGATGGCATCCCTCGAATTCCAATCGGAACAGCCAATAGAATGCGAGCTCAATCTGATTGGCTGATCGGATTGAACTTGATTCTGATTGGCTGATTCCATCAGCCAATCAGAATTTTCCTACCTTAATTCCGATTGGCTGATAGAATCCTATCAGTCAATCGAAATTCGAGGGACGCCATCTTGGATGACGTCCCTTAAAGGAACCGTCATTCTTCAGTTGGACGTCGCCGGAAGAAGATGGGTCCGCGCTGGAGGTCTTCACGATGGAGCCGGTCCTCATCGGATGAAGATAGAAAATGCCGCTTGGAAGAAGATGGTTGCCAGTCCGGATCTACTCTTCTTCCCGGATAGGATGAAGACTTTGGACCCTCTTCTGGACTTCTTCAGCCATCGGATGATGGATGTCTAGCCCCCGCTTGGGCTTGGATGAAGATTTTGGAGCCAGGACGGATCGGTGTACCCGGTGAGGTGAAGATAAGGTAGGAACATCTTCAGGGGCTTAGTGTTAGGTTTATTTAAGGGGGTCTGGGTTAGATTAGGGGTATGTGGGTGGTGGGTTGTAATGTTGGGGGGGGTATTGTATGTGTTTTTTTACAGGCAAAAGAGCTGAATTCTTTGGGGCATGCCCCGCAAAGGGCCCTGTTCAGGGCTGGTAAGGTAAAAGAGCTTTGAACTTTTGTAATTTAGAATAGGGTAGGGCATTTTTTATTTTGGGGGGCTTAGTTATTTTATTAGGGGGCTTAGAGTAGGTGTAATTAGTTTAAAATTGTTGTAATATTTTTCTAATGTTTGTAAATATTTTTTTATTTTTTGTAACTTAGTTCTTTTTTATTTTTTGTACTTTAGTTAGTTTATTTAATTGTATTTATTTGTAGATATTGTATTTAATTCATTTATTGATAGTGTAGTGTTAGGTTTAATTGTAGATAATTGTAGGTATTGTATTTAATTAATTTATTGATAGTCTAGTGTTAGGTTTAATTGTAACTTAGGTTAGGATTTATTTTACAGGTAATTTTGTAATTATTTTAACAATTTTAGCTATTAAATAGTTCTTAACTATTTAATAGCTATTGTACCTGGTTAAAATAAATACAAAGTTACCTGTAAAATAAATATAAATCCTAAAATAGCTATAATATAATTATATTGTAGCTATATTAGGGTTTATTTTACAGGTAAGTATTTAGCTTTAAATAGGAATAATTTATTTAATAAGAGTTAATTTATTTCGGTAGATTTAAATTATATTTAACTTAGGGGGGTGTTAGGGTTAGACTTAGCTTTAGGTGTTAATCCATTTATTACAGTAGCGGCGAGATTCGGTCGGCAGATTAGGGGTTAATAATTGAAGTTAGGTGTCGGCGATGTTAGGGAGGGCGGATTAGGGGTTAATAACTTTATTATAGTAACGGTGCGGTCCGTTAGGCAGATTAGGGGTTAATAAGTGTAGGCAGGTGGAGGCGACGTTGAGGGGGGCAGATTAGGGGTTAATAAATATAATATAGGGGTCGGCAGTGTTAGGGGCAGCAGATTAGGGGTACATAAGTATAATGTAGGTGGCGGTCGGCAGATTAGGGGTTAATTATTGTAGGTAGCTGGCAGCGACGTTGTGGGGGGCAGGTTAGGGGTTAATAAATATAATATAGGGGTCGGAGGTGTTAGGGGCAGCAGATTAGGGGTACATAAGTATAACGTAGGTGGCGGTTGGCAGATTAGGGGTTAAAAAAATGTAATCGAGTGGCGGCGATGTGGAGGGACCTTGGTTTAGGGGTACATAGGTAGTTTATGGGTGTTAGTGTACTTTAGAGCACAGTAGTTAAGAGCTTTATGAACCGGCGTTAGCCCAGAAAGCTCTTAACTACTGACTTTTTTCTGCGGCTGGAGTTTTGTCGTTAGAATTCTAACGCTCACTTCAGACACGAGGCGTTAGAGTCTCCTAACGCTGGTTTTAGGCTACCGCCGTTATTTGGAGTCAGTCAGGAAAGGGTCTAACGCTCACTTTTCAGCCGCGACTTTTCCATACCGCAGATCCCCTTACGTCAATTGCGTATCCTATCTTTTCAATGGTTGGAAATGGCTGGTTAGAAAGATCCCATTGAAAATATAGGATACGCAATTGACGTAAGGGGATCTGCGGTATGGAAAAGTCGCGGCTGAAAAGTGAGCGTTAGACCCTTTCCTGACTGACTCCAAATACCGGCGGTAGCCTAAAAACAGCGTTAGGAGCCTCTAACGCTGGTTTTCACGGTTACCGCCAAACTCTAAATCTAGGCCTCAGTTCCTATACAGGTGAAACTCAAAAAATTAGAATATCATGCAAAAATTCATTTATTTCACTAATGCAACTTAAAAGGTCAAACTAATATATGAGATAGACTCATTGGATGCAAAGCAAGATAGTTCAAGCCATGATTTGTCATAATTGTGATGATTATGGCTTACAGCTCATGAAAACCCCCAAATCCACAATCTCAGAAAATTAGAATATTGTGAAAAGGTGCAATATTCTAGGCTCAAAATGTCCCACCCTAATCAGCTAATTAAGCCATAACATCTTCAAAGGGTTCCTGAGCCTTTAAATGGTCTCTCAGTCTGGTTCAGTAGTAATCACAATCACGGGAAAGACTGCTGACCTGAGAGTTGTGCAGAAAACCATCATTGACACCCTCCATAAGGAGGGAAAGCCTCAAAAGGTAATTGCAAAAGAAGTTGGATGTTCCCAAAGTGCTGTATCAAAGCACATTAATAGAAAGTTATGTGGAAGGGAAAAGTGTGGAAGAAAAAGGTGCACAAGCAGCAGGGATGACCGCAGCCTGGAGAGGATTGTAAGGAAAAGGCCATTCAAAAGTGTTGGGGGCTTTCACAAGGAGTGGACTGAGGCTGGAGTCAGTGCATCAAGAGCCAACACACACAGATGGATCCTGGACATGGGCTTCAAATGTCGTATTTCTCTTGTCAAGCCACTCCTGAACAACAAACAATGTCAGAAGCGTCTTACCTGGGCTAAAGAAAAACAGACCTGGTCTCTTGCTCAGTGGTCCAAAGTCCTCTTTTCTGATGAGAGCAAATGTTGCATCTTATTTGGAAACCCATAGTATGGAGGAAGAAAGGGGAGGCACACACTGCAAGATGCTTGAAGTCCAGTGTGAAGTTTCCACAGTCTGTGTTGATTTGGGGAGCCATGTCATCTGCTGGTGTTGGTCCACTGTGCTTCATTAAGTCCAGGGTCAACGCAGCCATCTACCACGAGATTTTGGAGCACTTCATGCTTCCTTCCGCAGATGAGCTCTATGTGGATGCTGACTTCATTTTCCAGCAGGACTTGGCACCTGCCCACACTGCCAAAAGCACCAAAACCTGGTTCAATGACCATGGGATTACAGTGCTTGATTGGCCAGCAAACTCACCTGACCTGAACCCCATGGGGCATTGCCAAGAGAAAGATGAGACATGAGACCGAACAATGCAGAAGTGCTGAAGGCCGCTATTGAAGCATCCTGGTCTTTCATAACACCTCAGCAGTGCCACAGGCTGATAGCTTTCCATGCCACGCCGCATTGAGGCAGTAATTGCCCAAACCAAGTACTGAGTACATACAGTATGCATGCTTATACTTTTCAGAGGTCCGATATTGTTCTATGTACAATCCTTGTTTTATTGATTGCATGTAATATTCTAATTTTCTGAGATTGTGGATTTGGGGTTTTCATGAGCTGTAAGCCATAATCATCACAATTATGACAAATCACGGCTTGAACTATCTTGCTTTGCATTTAATGAGTCTATCTCATATATTAGTTTCACCTTTTAAGTTGCATTAGTTAAATAAATGAACTTTTGCACAATATTCTAATTTTTCGAGTTTCACCTGTATATTCCAGAGTGTAGCCTCTTTCTAGGAATTTTTCTTTTAGTGCTATGGATTGGGATATGTAGTCTGTATCTTTTTTACAGTTTCTTTTCAGTCTAAGGAATTGTCCTTTCGGAATATTGTGTTTCCATCTGTGCAGGTGGCAGCTGGTCTCGTGAATGAAATTATTTGCATCCACTTCTTTAAAATAAGTTTTTGTCGTTATTTTGTTTTTTTCAGTACTTATTTCGATATCAAGATAGTGGACTTTCTCAGTACTGAATCCTGCTGTAAATTTTAGATTGACTAGGTTGATATTCATGTCTTGTATGCATTTTAAGAATTTACTTTCTGGACCTTGCCAGATGAAAAAGAGGTTGTCTATAAATAATTAACAGCCAGATTATGAGTTTTGCGTTATGGCTGCTCACTAATTACTTGTACGCTATTTTCACCGCTCACTTTTCATAGTACAGAGCGCATCCACGACTCAAGGTGAATCAAAAAACAATTTATTCCAAGCAATTAATATGTTGCACTTACAAGAAGTATTAAAAAATTACGCCTTAAACAAACACTCCAACCCGTCAGCTCAATGAACTCAGCTTGTCTCGGCTTGTTCTGAGTTCCAATGCGGCTGCAGGAAATAGTGATGACCAATGACGGAGCTGATCTCTGGGTCTTGAAAAAGTCCTAATAGGCGGGACGAAACGCGTAGATGGAGGAGCAGCCCGTCATTGGTCATCACTATTTCCTGCAGCCGCATTGGAACTCAGAACAAGCCGAGACAAGCCGGGAGAAACAGCCCACAAGTAAGGAACTCTTGATATCAAGTGTGGACAGTGTATCCGGCTGATAAGTACTGTAGAAGCTGAGTTAATTGAGCTGACGGGTTGGAGTGTTTGTTTAAGGCGTCATTTTTTAATACTTCTTGTAAGTGCAACATATTAATTGCTTGGAATAAATTGTTTTTTGATTCACCTTGAGTCGTGGATGCGCTCTGTGCTCTTTTCATTCCAGTTCTTAAAGTCAGCGCACCCCTGAGTGCCCTGTGTGAAGGAGCAGCACCACCACTTTAATCACTAAGGAGAAATCCACTGGGAGGATAGAAGAGATCCTATTGGTAGTAACATTACTGGTATTTCTACCCTACTCCTTAAGTCATGAAAGATATGCCTGTTGGTTCTTCTTTTTTATCTTAATATATCTAATAGCAACTATATTGATTGTGATATCCATAATAAATATATAGTGTTTTTTTGAAGTCTGACACTAATATTAGAGGTACCAATATTGACATTAACGTAATTTTACACTCGTATTGAAGTTGTATTTTCACCACCAGTTTCTTTTGGGGTGAATTAATTAATTAGTTCTTGACTAATTGTACAGACAGCAAGCGCAGTCATTTTTGTGTAAGTTTTCACTTTTCATAGTGCTGCTATTACAGGTTTGCAAAAAGCAGGCTTGTGCGGGTGATATGAGCCTGCTTTTTGCAAACCTGAGCTCCATACCTCACCCAAATAAAATCACTGCTTTGACGTGCTCTTGCACGATTTCCCCATAGACATCAATGGGGAGAGCCGGCAAAAAAAAGTCTAACACCTGCGATCGCGGAAACAAAAGCTCCGTAACGCAGCCCCATTGATGTCTATGGGGAAAGAAAAAGTCACCTTTAAACCTAACACCCTAACATAAACCCCACGTCTAAACACCCCTAATCTGCTGCTCCTAACATCGCCAACACCTACATAAAACTATTAACCACTAATCTGCTGCCCTTAACATCGCCGCCACATAAATAAAACTATTAACCTCTAATCTGCTGCCCCTAACATCGCCGCCACTTACATTACATTAACCCCTAAACTGCCGCCCTCCCGCATCGCAAACACTATTTAAAGATTATTAACCCCTAATCTTCCATCCGCCCACCTGAGGTTAAGGCTTTTTTTCTGATGAATTGAGGCCTGTCTCTGATTCAGAGCCTTCTTCTTAAATCTATTTAAGATTCATCACATTCATTCTTTATTAAAGAAGGTTTTGCTTACTTTAGAAATTAAGGAAGTTTCTGATACTGAAGAGGTGTCTTCTAGTCATTTAAATTCTTATTTTAAACCTACTAAGGATTCTTTTGTAGTTTTTGCAGTGGCTTATGCCTTAGCTGGAATTATTTCTAAAGAATGGTCTAAACCTGGTAATTCATTTTATCCTTCTGCAAGGTTTAAAATAATGTATCCTCTTCCTGCTTCTAATATTGAGCTTTGGGAAACTGTACCTAAGATCGACCGTGACATTTTGAAACGTTGGACAGACTACCAACTATCCCTCTGGATGATAGATTTTTTTTTAAAGACCCTTTGAATAGGAAACTTGAATCCTTTCATAGAAGGGTTTTTCTGCAGGCAGGTTATGTTTTCAGACCAGCTATTGCTATTGCTAATGTTTCTGCTGCTGCTTCCATTTGTGAAGATTTTCTTAACCTTTTGAGTTGTCTTAAATGTGCTAATTCCTTTATTGTAGACGCTATCTTATATTAGGACTAATATTGATGGTGCAGTTAATAAATCTAGGCTATTGAATATTTATTTTCAAGGAAAGACATTTTTGGGACAGATTTAGATTCTATTAGATTTTCTGGTGAGGGGGGCAGGTTAACTCTCTTTCAGGTTTTGGTATGTGTCATGAAAATAATTTCAGAAGGTTCTCGGATAGGTTTAAGGGTAAGACCTCCCAAAGGAAGGTTTCTTTTGTTAAATGCCCTGAAAAAACATTTGAAAACTTAGGCTTTTCTTAATTTAGTTCTGGATCTGGAAAAAATGGGTTTTATATTTCCTGTTCCTCTGCTAGAACAGGCAAAGGGATTTTATTCAAATGTATGTGTTATTCCCAAGAAAGAGGGAACTTAAAGACCTGTGTCTGTTTGTCCGAGTCACGACCTTGAAAATGGAGACTATTTGGTCCATTCTGCCTTTTATTCAGCAAGGACAGTTTATGTCCACAATAGATTTAAAGGATGCTTACCTCCATATTCCAATTCACAAAGATTATTTTCAGTTTCTGATGTTTGCTTTTTTAGACAAGCATTTTTAGTTTGTTCTTTACAAAGGTTTTGGGGGCTCTGTTGTTGGTCATCAGAAGCCAGGGAATAGCTGTGTTTCCTTACCTGGATGATATTTTGGTACTAGCTTCATCTTTTCATTTAGCAGAATCTCACACAAACAGACTTTTGTTATTTCTTCAACATCATGGTTGGAGGATCAATTTGTTAAAGAGTTCTTTGGTTCCTCAGACAAAGGTTACTTTTCTGGGGTTAAAGATAGACTTGGTCCTCCAAGAGATTGTCTCTAACAGATCAAAAAAATTGCAAATGGTTTCAGCCTGTCAAAATCTTCAATCTCTCCAGTTTCCCACTGTTGTATGGTGGTTCTAGGTCTTATGATTGCTGCATCGGATGCTATTCCATTTGCTCATTTTTATATGAGACCACTCACTTCAGCTTTGTATGCTTCGACAGTGGTGCAGATTTCTCTGGATTTCAAGACAAGACAGTCTCTGTCTTGGTGGCTGGATCTCCATCTTATTTTGCGGGGGGGGGGGGGGCTTCTTTTGCTCACCCTATTTGGTCTATGATCACTACAGATGCAAGTCTTTCAGGATGGGGAACTGTTTCAGGGTCTCTGAGAGCACAGGGAGTTTTGGCTCTTTGGGAGGCAAGGGGGAGGCAAGGTTGCCCATAAACATCTTAGAACTACAAGCAATTTTCCGAGCTCTTCAAGCTTGGCCCCTTCTAAAAGGAGAATCTTTTCTCCAATTTTAGTCAGACACTGTCACAGTCGTAGCTTTTTACAACCATCAAGGGGGGACTCACAGTCCCTTAGCCATAAGGACATTTACTCAAATTCTCTCTTGGGCAGATGCCAATTGCTATCTAATTTCAGCAATCTACACCCCAAGGGTATTCAATTGGGAAGCAGATTTTCTCAGTTGTCAGTTTCTTCATCCAGGGAAATGGTCTCTTCATCTGGAAGTGTTCAATCAGATTGTAGATCTTTAGGGTCTCCTGGAGTTAGACTTTATGGCCTCTCAGTTGAACAACAAACTTCCCAGATACTATGCAAGGACAAAGGATCCTCAGGCAGAGTTTGTGGATGCTCTGATATCTCCATGGTCTTTTCAGTTGGCCTATGTGTTTCCGCCTCTGGTGCTTCTTCCCAGAGTGGTTTCCATGATCAGGCAGGAGAATTAGTCAGTGATTATAATTGCTCTAGCTTTGGTTTGCAGATCTAATTCAGATGCCCTCCTTGGCCTTTTCCTCTAAGGCAGACCTTTTTTGTCAAGGTCCATTTTTCTGTCAGGATCTGAAATCTCTAAGCTTGATGGCATGGAGATTGAACAGCTAGTTCTTAGGCATTAGGGGTTTCTCTGTATCTGTGATTGAATTTCTGATTAAGGCTCGAAAGCCAGTTACTAAGAAAATCTATTATAAGGTTTGAAAAACTTTTATTTCCTTGTGTTTTGATCATGTTTTTTCCTGGCATTCTTTTAGGATTCCTAGAATTTTGCAATTTTTGCAAGATGGTTTGGATAAAGATTTATCGGCCAGTTATTTGAATGGTCAGATTTATGCTCTTTCTGTTTTGTTTCACAAGAAGATTTTCTTCAGGCTTTGGTACATATTATGCCTGTTATTAAAACCAATTTCTCCACCTTGGAAATTAAGTTTAGTACTGAAGTTTTGCAGGCTCCTACATTTTTTTCTTTAATGATTCAGATAAAGCAACTTTCTAATTTACTCCTATTTATAAATATTTTCTTCATTTTCTTGCTATCTTTATTTAAAAAGCAGTAATGTAAAACTTAGTAGCCGGCCGTTTTTTGGTTCCAAACCTTGGTTGTGCTTGCTTATTGGTGGCTAAATGTAGCCCCCAATAAGCAAGTACTATCCAGGGTGTTGAAACTAAAGTTGTCCAGCTCCTAAGCTTTTACATTCCTGCTTTTTAAATAAAGTTAGCAAGAGGATGAAGAAAAAATTGATAATAGGAGTAAATTAGAAAGTTGCTTAAAATTGCATGTCACTAATAATTATCTCGAAAAAAGCATAACGTATCCTTTCTCTCCACTGGCACTTATCCACTGTTACACCAGCTTAATCCCACCTGAAATTAATAAATTGAGATCCATTTATAATTCAATCCAACCATGGAAAAAGGTCTGCAGCTCTCTGGACTTAAAACACCTGCTCTCGAGGTATATCTCGTTGTTGGGGAATCCTCAGTTCCAAGCAGGACTACACTCTTCTTAAATAGTGATGTCACGAACTTAAAAATTTCGGTTCGCGAACGGCGGACTCGAACTTCCGGTATTGTTTGCGAACCGCCAAACCGCGCGAACCGCCATAGACTTCAATAGGCAGGCGAACTTTAAAACCTACATGGACTCTTTCTGGCCACAATAGTGATGGAAAAGTTGTTTCAAGGGGACTAACACCTGGACTGTGGCATACTGGAGGGGGATCCATGTCAAAACTCCCATGGAAAATTACATATTTGATGCAGAGGGGGGTAGTTATCAACGTGTCAACTTTCCTGCCTTCGCCGGCCCAATACGCCCGCCTAAGCTCGCCTACCTTCGCCGCCGCGGACCTGAAAAAATTTGCCTAAGTTATCAATAAATCTGTCAAAAAGCCGAGTACGGGGCGATGAGCAGCGGACTGTTAGAGTTATCACTCATCCGATCTCGTTGCTCTTCGGCTTTTTTACAGCTTTATTGCTAGCCTGTCACTAAGCACCCACACTAACTACACTGTTCTACCCCCTATACCGGCGCCCCCGGAGCCTCCCGCAACTCAATAAAGTTAGTAACCCCTAAACCGCCGCTCCTAGACCCCGCCGCAACTCTTACCCCTTAACCCCTAAACCGCCACTCCCGGACACCGCCGCAACCTACATTATACCTATTAACCCCTATCCTGCCCCCCCTATACCGCCGCCCTCTATAATAAAGTTATTAACCCCTATACTGCCGATCCCGCAACTAAATAAATAGTTTAACCCCTAAACCGCCGCTCCCGGACCCCACCGCAACCTATATTAACCCCTTAGTGACCAGGCCACTTTTCAATTTGTTGACCATCTGGGACCAAGGCTATTTTTGCATTTCTGCAATGTTTGTGTTTAACTGTTATTTTCCTCTTACTCATTTACTGTACCCACACATATTATATACCGTTTTTCTCGCCATTAAATGGACTTTCTAAAGATACCATTATTTTCATCATATCTTATAATTTACTATAAAAAAATTATAAAATATTAGGAAAAAATGAAAAAAAACACACTTTTTATAACTTTGAGCCCCAAAATCTCTAACACATCTACAACCACCATAAAATACCAATGCTAAACAGTTTCTAAATTTTGTCTTGAGTTTAGAAATACCCAATGTTTACATGTTCTTTGCTTTTTTTGCAAGTTATAGGGCAATAAGTACAAGTAGCACTTTGCTATTTCAAAACCATGTTTTTTCAAAATTGGCGATAGTTACATTGTAACACCAATATCTGTCAGGAATCCCTGAATAACCCTTCAAATGTATATATTTTTTAAAAGAAGACAACCTAAGGTATTAAACTTGGGGTATTTTGACTTTTTTCATGCAACCATTTTACCACCAATCTATGCCAAAGTTTGGGGGGGAAAAAAAATAATTAGATTTTTTGACAAATAGCAATTTAAGAATACATTTACTGATAAAATGGTAAGGGTTACTGCCGAATAACACCCTAATATGTCTTCAGTAGCATCTCCTGGGTACAGTGATACCACCCATGTATAGGTGTGTCGGGTTCTCTGTGGGCTAAAAGCCCTTATTTTTAGAGAGCGCATTCCAGTTTTTCAACTTGGAATTTTCACATCGGTCATCATGCACCCATGTCCTATTTGGGACATTTCTGAAGCTGGCCAATGGAATTTACCCCCATCAAACCATATATTTTTGAAAAGTAGACACCCTAGGGTATTTCAAATGCTGGTATTTTAACACTTTCCATGCACTAATTCAACCACTAGTCTTTGTCAAACTTTTGTGTAGTCATTTTTTTGTGTTATTTTTCACACACATTGTACTTTAGGCATGTATTTTCAGTTCCTGTTATGTGTTACTGCCAAAAACCACCTCAATATGTGTTCAACAACATCTCCTGAGTACAGTGATACCATCTATGTATAGGTGTGTCGGGTTCTCTGGGGGACAAATGGCCTTATTTTTAGGTAGCGCATTCCAGTTTTTCTACTTGGAATTTTCACATTGGTCATCATGCACCCATGTCCTATTTGGGACATTTCTGAAGCTGGCCAATGGAGTTTACCCCCATCAAACCACATATTTTTGAAAAGTAGACACCCTAGGGTATTTCAAATGCTGGTATTTTAACACTTTCCATGCACTAATTCAACCACTAGTCTTTGTCAAACCTTTGGGTAGTCATTTTTTTGTGTTATTTTTCACACACATTGTACTTTAGGCATGTATTTTCAGTTCCTGTTATGTGTTACTGCCAAAAACCACCTCAATATGTGTTCAACAACATCTCCCAAGTACAGTGATACCACCTATGTATAGGTGTGTCGGGTTCTCTGGGGGCTAAATGGCCTTATTTTTAGGTAGCGCATTCCAGTTTTTCAACTTGGAATTTTCACATCGGTCATCATGCACCCATGTCCTATTTGGGACATTTCTGAAGCTGGCCAATGGAATTTACCCCCATCAAACCATATATTTTTGAAAAGTAGACACCCTAGGGTTTTTAAAATGCTGATATTTTAACACTTTCCATGCACTAATTCAACCACCAGTCTTTGTCAAACTTTTTGGTAGTCATTTTTTTTGTGTTATTTTTTCACACACATTGTACTTTAGGCATGGATTTTCAGTTCCTGTTATGTGTTACTGCCAAAAACCACCTCAATATGTGTTCAACAACATCTCCTGAGTACAGTGATACCACCTATGTATAGGTGTGTCGGGTTCTCTGGGGGATAAATGGCCTTATTTTTAGGTAGCGCATTCCAGTTTTTCAACTTGGAATTTTCACATCGGTCATCATGCACCCATGTCCTATTTGGGACATTTCTGAAGCTGGTCAATGGAATTTACCCCCATCAAACCATATATTTTTGAAAAGTAGACACCCTAGGGTTTTTCAAATGCTGATATTTTAACACTTTCCATGCACTAATTCAACCACCAGTCTTTGTCAAACTTTTGGGTAGTCATTTTTTTGTGTTATTTTTCACACACATTGTACTTTAGGCATGTATTTTCAGTTCCTGTTATGTGTTACTGCCAAAAACCACCTCAATATGTGTTCAACAACATCTCCTGAGTACAGTGATACCACCTATGTATAGGTGTGTCGGGTTCTCTGGGGGCTAAATGGCCTTATTTTTAGGTAGCGCATTCCAGTTTTTCAACTTGGAATTTTCACATCGGTCATCATGCACCCATGTCCTATTTGGGACATTTCTGAAGCTGGCCAATGGAATTTACCCCCATCAAACCATATATTTTTGAAAAGTAGACACCCTAGGGTTTTTCAAATGCTGATATTTTAACACTTTCCATGCACTAATTCAACCACCTGTCTTTGTCAAACTTTTGGGTAGTCATTTTTTGTGTTATTTTTCACACACATTGTACTTTAGGCATGGATTTTCAGTTCCTGTTATGTGTTACTGCCAAAAACCACCTCAATATGTGTTCAACAACATCTCCTGAGTACAGTGATACCACCTATGTATAGGTGTGTCGGGTTCTCTGGGGGCTAAATGGCCTTATTTTTAGGTAGCACATTCCAGTTTTTCAACTTGGAATTTTCACATTGGTCATCATGCACCCATGTCCTATTTGGGACATTTCTGAAGCTGGCCAATGGAGTTTACCCCCATCAAACCATATATTTTTGAAAAGTAGACACCCTAGGGTATTTCAAATGCTGGTATTTTAACACTTTCCATGCACTAATTCAACCACTAGTCTTTGTCAAACCTTTGGGTAGTCATTTTTTTGTGTTATTTTTCACACACATTGTACTTTAGGCATGTATTTTCAGTTCCTGTTATTTGTTACTGCCAAAAACCACCTCAATATGTGTTCAACAACATCTCCCAAGTACAGTGATACCACCTATGTATAGGTGTGTCGGGTTCTCTGGGGGCTAAATGGCCTTATTTTTAGGTAGCGCATTCCAGTTTTTCAACTTGGAATTTTCACATCGGTCATCATGCACCCATGTCCTATTTGGGACATTTCTGAAGCTGGCCAATGGAATTTACACCCATCAAACCATATATTTTTGAAAAGTAGACACCCTAGGGTTTTTCAAATGCTGATATTTTAACACTTTCCATGCACTAATTCAACCACCAGTCTTTGTCAAACTTTTTGGTAGTCATTTTTTGTGTGTAATTTTTCACACACATTGTACTTTAGGCATGGATTTTCAGTTCCTGTTATGTGTTACTGCCAAAAAAACACCTCAATATGTGTTCAAAAACCTCTCCTGAGTACAGTGATACCACCCTTGTATAGGTGTGTTGGGTTCTCTGGGAAGCCCATTCCATTTTTTCCACTTTGAATTTTCACATCCCATGCACCCATGTCCTATTTAAGACATTTCTGAAGCCGGCCAATGTAATTTACCTCAATCAAACCATATATTTTTGAAAAGTAGACTTCCTAGGGTATTTCAAATGCAGGTATTTTAACACTTTCCATGCACTAATTTAACCACTACTCTTTGTCAAACTATTGGGCATTCATATTTTTGTGTTATTGTTCACATACATTGTACTTTAGACATGGATTCACAGCTCCTGTTATGTGTTACTACCAAAGAAGACACCAATATGTGGTCACCAACATCTCCTGAGTTCAGTGATACCACCTATGCATAGGTTTGGTGGCTTGTTTGGGGGGTGCAATGCCAAATGTCTGACATGCGTTTGTGATTTTTTTTCACATTTAACATATTTTCTTTGCCTATCGTCTTTTTGGGGGGTCTTTTAACATACCCCAATTTATTTGTTTTCCATGAATGTGCATATATTTCAAAAGTTGACACCCCAAGGTATTGTATATGGTGTGCTTTGATGCCTTTGAAGCAACCGTTTTAGCCCAAGAAATTGGAGAAAGCGTATGGTGGTTATTTTTCAATTTTCATTTTTACAGACACATTGTTTTTTGACTATGATTTAGGAGAGACTGTTGTAAGTTATTGCAAAAGAATACTTCAGGTTGTTTTCTGCAAGGCACCCTGAGTACACCTATGCCCCCCATGCATAGGTTTGCCAGGATTTTGGGAAGGTTATGTTACAATTTTATGACTTGTGATTTTAGTTATTAACAATGAGAGTATTTCTTCTGATAGGCCTATCTTTAGTTTGTGGCCTATTGCATACTCCACTTTTATTTATTGCCATGAAAGTGTATATTTTTTAAATGTTGACACCCCAAGGTATTGTATATGGTGTGCTTTGATGCCTTTGAAGCAACCGTTTTAGCCCAAAAAATTGGAGAAAGTGTATGGTGGTTATTTTTCAATTTTCATTTTTACAGACACATTGATTTTTGACTATGATTTAGGAGAGACTGTTGTAAGTTATTGCAAAAGAATACTTCAGGTTGTTTTCTGCACGGCACCCTGAGTACACCTATGCCCCCCATGCATAGGTTTGCCAGGATTTTGGGAAGGTTATGTTACAAATTTATGACTTGTGATTTTAGTTATTAACAATGAGAGTATTTCTTCTGATAGGCCTATCTTTAGTTTGTGGCCTATCGCATACCCCACTTTTATTTATTGCCATGAAAGTGTATATTTTTTAAATGTTGACACCCCAAGGTATTGTATATGGTATGCTTTGATGCCTTTGAAGCAACCGTTTTAGCCCAAAAAATTGGAGAAAGTGTATGGTGGTAATTTTTCAATTTTCATTTTTACAGACATATTGCTTTTTGACTATGATTTAGGAGAGACTGTTGTAAGTTATTACAAAAACATACTTTAGGTTGTTTTTTGCAAGGCACCCTGAGAACACCTATGTCCCCCATGCATAGGTTTGACAGGGGTTTTGGTTAAAAAAAAAATAACAGGCCCAATTTTAGAAAAAAAATAGAGTAGTGAAATGTAAAAATCTGGCACAGTAAAAGTAAAAAAAACAAAAACCCATATAACAGTAAACATAACCAAAAAAAAAAAAATATATATATAACACCAAATGTATTTATTTTTTTTAAAAATTGACCATTGTATGGTACCGCTTGAAGCAGTCCCCAATGCAGAGTGCAGGCTGTCCAGGGCAATCAGGACAGTGATATATGGTGTCCCTTCTCTTCCCCCTCTTGGTACAGACTCTGCATTTTTTTGTGGTTTCTGCTTTGCGGCAGTAGGGGGGATTTTAAAAATAAAATGAGTAGCCCCAACTCTGCTCTCTCCCATCACCGCCCGGGGAGCAGGTGCATCATGGTACAAAATCCCAGTAATAATCTGGAGCTGAAACTGTAAAAAAGTTTTTTTAACTCTGGGGTTTGCTTTTTTGAACAACAAAAAAGCGTTGTGGGTTGCAATCTGCATTAGATAAATTGCAACCTTTTTGTACCAGGCCCTTGTCTTCCGCATAATTAGGTAGGGCTGCAGCAGCTGATCAGCCAGATCAACCCCACCCATATGCCGGTTATAAGACTTTATGCACACTGGCTTCCTTATGATCTCAGCTCTGCCACGTACAGAAACCGCCACCGTCCTCTCTGTGTGGATGGTGGTAAGAAGGTATACATCCTTCTTGTCTCTGTACTTAAGTGCCAACAGCTCCTCTTGGCGCAGAGCTGAGGTCTCCCCCCTTCGTAGCCGGGTGCGTACAAGTTGTCCTGGGAAACCTGCGCGGTTCTTTTTAATTGTACCGCAAGCTACTGTATCAAAGCAATACAGTAGCTTGAACAAAAGGACACTTGTATAAAAATTGTCTAAGTACAAGTGATACCCTTTGTTCATTAGGGGTAATATCAGGTCCCAGACAATCTTGCCAGTGGTTCCCATATGTTCTGGGCAACCTGGAGGGTCAAGGTGGCTATCCTTTCCCTCACACACCCGGAAGGCCTGAGTATACCCAGTCTCGCTGTCACAGAGCTTATACACCTTTACCCCATATCTGGAGCGTTTGGAAGGAATATACTGCTTGAATCCCAGCCTTCCCTTATACTTCATTAGGGATTCATCAACGCATATATTCCTTCCAGGTGTATAAGCCTCTGCAAACCTGGCAGAAAAGTGGGTTATCAGGGGGCGGATTTTATACAGCCTGTCAAATTGGGGATGCTCCCTAGGGGGGCACAGGCTGTTGTCGCTGAAGTGCATGAAATGCAGAATCATTTCATACCTCTTCCTCGACATAGTCTGGGAGAAAATGGGGGTAGAGCAGATGGGGCTACTACTCCAGTAGGAGCGAATGGAGGGTTTCTTTATGATGCCCATCAGCATAGTCAATGCCCAGAATTTTTTGAATTCTGGCACATTGATGGGGGCCCATTGCTGCTTTGCCAAATATGTTCCAGGCTTTGCAGCACGGAACTGATGGGCATATAAATTAGTTTGGGCGACAATGTTCCCCAATATATCATCGCCCAGAAACACTTCCAGAAACTGCTGGGGGCTAAAACCTGCCACATCTATATTTATGCCAGCATTTGCTGTGAAGGGTGGGATATCTGGCCTCTGGAGATGAGGCGTTACCCACTCTTCAGCAGCAATGGCAGCAACACGCCTCCTTCTGGCAGGGGGGCTAGCAGGGGGGCTGGCAGGGGGGGTAGCAGGGGGGCTGGCAGGGGGGCTAGCAGCCACAGATGCATCACTATCAGTTGAGACTGCATCTAGTGATGTATCTGAGCACATGGCAGGGTCAAAATTGGGGTCTGAGTCAGAAATAGAGGCATCTGACTCTGACGCAAGGATGGCATACGCCTCCTCAGCACTATATCTTTTCTGTGACATTTTTGTATCTGTCACAGAAAACAGTTACTAAAAAAAATTAAATTAACTAAATTAATTAACTAAATTAACTAGCAAAAAAGTACAGCTATGCTACTGCCAGTGATTTATAGCGATCACTGGCAAGCTAGTGGTTAATGGCTCTGAAAATTAAATTAAATTAACTAAATGTTTCTGAAAAGAGCCTTTGGGTTTTTAAAAAATTACAACAACAAAATTAACCCCTAAAAAATGCACAGACAGCAAAAAAGTACAGCTATGCAACTGCCAGTGATTTATAGCGATCACTGGCAAGCTAGGGGTTTATGGCTCTGAAAATTAAATTAAATTAACTAAATTAATTAACTAAATTAACTAGCAAAAATGTACAGCTATGCTACTGCCAGTGATTTATAGCGATCACTGGCAAGCTAGGGGTTAATGGCTCTGAAAATTAAATTAAATTAACTAAATGTTTCTGAAAAGAGCCTTTGGGTTTTTAAAAAATTACAACAACAAAATTAACCCCTAAAAAAATGCACAGACAGCAAAAAAGTACAGCTATGCAACTGCCAGTGATTTATAGCGATCACTGGCAAGCTAGGGGTTAATGGCTCTGAAAATTAAATTAAATTAACTAAATTAATTAACTAAATTAACAACAACAAAATTAACCCCTAAAAAAATGCACAGACAGCAAAAAAGTACAGCTATGCAACTGCCAGTGATTTATAGCGATCACTGGCAAGCTAGGGGTTAATGGCTCTGAAAATTAAATTAAATTAACTAAATGTTTCTGAAAAGAGCCTTTGGGTTTTTAAAAAATTACAACAACAAAATTAACCCCTAAAAAAATGCACAGACAGCAAAAATGTACAGCTATGCAACTGCCAGTGATTTATAGCGATCACTGGCAAGCTAGGGGTTAATGGCTCTGAAAATTAAATTAACTAAATGTTTCTGAAAAGAGCCTTTGGGTTTTTAAAAAATTACAACAACAAAATTAACCCCTAAAAAAATGCACAGACAGCAAAATGCAGCAAAAAAAAAGTGCACCTATGCTACTGCCAGTGATATATAATGATCACTGGCAAGCTAGGGGTTAATGGCTCTGAAAATTAAATTAAATTAACTAAATGTTTCTGAAAAGAGCCTTTGGGTTTTTAAAAAATTACAACAAAATTAACCCCTAAAAAAATGCACAGACAGCAAAATGCAGCAAAAAAAAGTGCACCTATGCTACTGCCAGTGATATATAGTGATCACTGGCAAGCTAGGGGTTAATGGCTCTGAAAAGAGCCTTTGGTTCTATATTTTTTAACAAATAAAATAAATAAATCTCTCTCTCTGCTAAATACAGGTCTCTCTCTCTCTCCAACAAAATGGCAAGTGAGGAGAGGGAGGGAGATCCACACTGATCATAGTCAATATTTACAAATATTGACATGATAAGACAAATGGGGTATTTTATTATTATTTTTTTTTTTAGGGTGGGAGGCTCAGATTGGGTGACCCTAGCTTGCCCCTATGATGATGCAGGCTAGGGACACCCCCAGAGGCCCCATGATGCACTGGGCATCGCCATCTTGGATGCCTAGTGAAGGGGGGGGGGGCTATTTAGGGTTTTTTTTTATTTTAATCGGTTTTTTTTTTTTCCTTTTATTTTACAACTAACTAAGTGCCTCGACCCACCGAGGCACTTAGCACACAAGCAGAGCATCGGAAGCGTGTCCGATCGCTTCCGATGCTCTGAAACACTGCCGGGCTCCACGTGGAGCGAAACCGGAAGTGATCACTCGTGGGGGAGTGATCAATCCGGTCCCGGCACTCGGGAACAGTATTGCAGGATGCCTAGACCTCAAGGCAAGCCTGCAATACTGTTAGAGCAGCTGGAAGCGATTTCGATCGCTTCAAGGGCTCTGTTAAACCGACGACGTATGCCATACGTCCTCGGTCGTCAAGTGCTTTTTTTCTGAAGACGTATGGCATACGTCGTCGGTCGTTAAGGGGTTAAACTTATTAACCCCTAATCTGCCCCCCCCTACACCGTCGCCACCTATAATACATTTATTAACCCATATCCTGCCCCCCTACACCGCCGCCACTGTAATAAATTTATTAACCCCTAAACCTAAGTCTAACACTAACCCTAACACCCCCCCTAACTTAAATATTAATTAAATAAATCTAAATATTATTTCTATTATTAACTAAATTAATCCTATTTAAAACTAAATACTTACCTTTAAAATAAACCCTAAGATAGCTACAATATAAATAATAATTATATTGTAGCTATCTTAGGATTTATTTTTATTTTACAGGTAACTTTCAATTTATTTTAACTAGGTACAATAGCTATTAAATAGTTATTAACTATTTGATAGCTACCTAGCTAAAATAAAGAGAAATTTACCTGTAAAATAAAAACTAAACTAAGTTACAATTACACCTAACACTACACTATACTTAAATAAATTATTTCTATTTAAAACTAAATACTTACCTGTAAAATAAACCCTAAGATAGCTACAATGTAATTAATAATTACATTGTAGCTATTTTAGGATTTATATTTATTTTACAGGTAACTTTGTATTTATTTTAGCTAGTTAGAATAGTTATTAAATAGTTATTAACTATTTAATAACTACCTAGCTAAAAGAAATACAAAATTACCTGTAAAATAAATCCTAACCTAAGTTACAATTAAACCTAACACTACACTATCATTACATTAATTAAATAAATTAACTACAAATAACTACAATTAAATACAATTAAACAAACTAACTAAAGTACAAAAAATAAAAAAATAAGTTACAAACATTTAAAAAATATTACAACAATTTTAAGCTAATTACACCTAATCTAAGCCCCCTAATAAAATAACAAAGCCCCCAAAATAAAAAAAATTCCCTACCCTATTCTACATTAAAAAAGTTCAAAGCTCTTTTACCTTACCAGCCCTTAAAAGGGCCTTTTGTGGGGCATGCCCCAAAGAAAACTGCTCTTTTGCCTGTAAAAGAAAAATACAACCCCCCCAACATTAAAACCCACCACCCACATACCCCTAATCTAACCCAAACCCCCCTTAAAAAAACCTAACACTACCCCCCTGAAGATCATCCTACCTTGAGTCGTCTTCACTCATCCGGGCGATGTCATCTTCCAAGCGGCGCTGAAGAAGTCTTCCATCTGGGCGATGTCATCTTCCAAGCGGGGTCTTCAATCTTCTTTCTTCAGCATCCATCTTCATCTCGCCGACGCGGAACAACCTTAGGGGGCTTAGATTAGGTGTAATTAGCTTAAAATTAGCTTAAAATTGTTGTAATATTTTTTAAATGTTTGTAACTTATTTTTTTTATTTTTTGTAACTTAGCTTTTTTTATTTTTTGTACTTTAGTTAGTTTATGTAATTGTATTTAATTGTAGTTATTTGTAGTTAATTTATTTAATTAATGTAATGATAGTGTAGTGTTAGGTTTAATTGTAACTTAGGTTAGGATTTATTTTACAGGTAATTTTGTATTTCTTTTAGCTAGGTAGTTATTAAAAAGTTAATAACTATTTAATAACTATTCTAACTAGCTAAAATAAATACAAAGTTCCCTGTAAAATAAATATAAATCCTAAAATAACTACAATGTAATTATTAATTACATTGTAGCTATCTTAGGGTTTATTTTACAGGTAAGTATTTAGTTTTAAATAGAAATAATTTATTAAAGTATAGTGTAGTGTTAGGTGTAATTGTAACTTAGGTTAGGATTTATTTTACAGGTAAATTTCAGTTTATTTTAGCTAGGTAGCTATTAAATAGTTAATAACTATTTAATAGCTATTGTACCTAGTTAAAATAAATTGAAATTTGCCTGTAAAATAAAAATAAATCCTAACGGCTAGATTTGGAGTTTTGTCGGTAAAGACCCGCGTAGCTAACGCTGGCTTTTTTCTGGCCGCACCATAAAAATAACTCTGGTATTGAGAGTCCACATAAAGGCTGCGTTAGGCTCCAAAAAAGGAGCGTAGAGCATATTTAACGCAGCTTCAACTCTCGATACCAGAGTTGCTTACGCAAGCGGCCAGCCTCAAAAACGTGCTCGTGCACGATTCTCCCATAGGAAACAATGGGGCTGTTTGAGCTGAAAAAAACCTAACACCTGCAAAAAAGCCGCGTTCAGCTCCTAACGCAGCCCCATTGTTTGCTATGCGGTAACACTTCCTACGTCTGCACCTAACACTCTAACATGTACCCCGAGTCTAAACACCCCTAACCTTACACTTATTAACCCCTATTCTGCCGCCCCCGCTATCGCTGACCCCTGCATATTATTATTAACCCCTAATCTGCCGCTCCGTAAACCGCCGCTACTTACATTATCCCTATGTACCCCTAATCTGCTGCCCTAACATTGCCGACCCCTATATTATATTTATTAACCCCTAATCTGCCCCCCACAACGTCGCCTCCACCTGCCTACACTTATTAACCCCTAATCTGCCGACCGGACCTGAGCGCTACTATAATAAAGTTATTAACCCCTAATCCGCCTCACTAACCCTATAATAAATAGTATTAACCCCTAATCTGCCCTCCCTAACATCGCCGACACCTAACTTCAATTATTAACCCCTAATCTGCCGACTGGAGCTCACCGCTATTCTAATAAATGTATTAACCCCTAAAGCTAAGTCTAACCCTAACACTAACAACCCCCTAACTTAAATATAATTTACATCTAACGAAATTAATTATCTCTTATTAAATAAATTATTCCTATTTAAAGATAAATACTTACCTGTAAAATAAATCCTAATATAGCTACAATATAAATTATAATTATATTATAGCTATTTTAGGATTTATATTTATTTTACAGGTAACTTTGTATTTATTTTAACCAGGTACAATAGCTATTAAATAGTTAAGAACTATTTAATAGCTAAAATAGTTAAAATAATTACAAAATTACCTGTAAAATAAATCCTAACCTAAGTTACAATTAAACCTAACACAAGACTATCAATAAATTAATTAAATAAACTACCTACAATTACCTACAATTAACCTAACACTACACTATCAATAAATTAATTAAATACAATTCCTACAAATAAATACAATTAAATAAACTAACTAAAGTACAAAAAATAAAAAAAACTAAGTTACAAAAAATAAAAAAATATTTACAAACATAAGAAAAATATTACAACAATTTTAAACTAATTACACCTACTCTAAGCCCCCTAATAAAATAACAAAGCCCCCCAAAATAAAAAAATGCCCTACCCTATTCTAAATTACTAAAGTTCAAAGCTCTTTTACCTTACCAGCCCTGAACAGGGCCCTTTGCGGGGCATGCCCCAAGAAGTTCAGCTCTTTTGCCTGTAAAAAAAAACATACAATACCCAAGCCCCCCAACATTACAACCCACCACCCACATACCCCTAATCTAACCCAAACCCCCCTTAAATAAACCTAACACTAAGCCCCTGAAGATCTTCCTACCTTGTCTTCACCTAACCGGGTTCACCGATCGATCCAGAAGAGCTCCTCCGATGTCCTGATCCAAGCCCAAGCGGGGGGCTGAAGAGGTCCATGATCCGGCTGAAGTCTTCATCCAAGCGGGGCAGAAGAGTTCTTCCATCCGATTGAAGTCTTCATCCAAGCGGGATCTTCTATGGTCATCCATCCGGAGCGGAGCTGCAGGATCCTGAAGACCTCCGACGCGGAACATCCATCCTGGCCGATGACTGAACGACGAATGACGGTTCCTTTAAATGATGTAATCCAAGATGGCGTCCCTCGAATTCCGATTGGCTGATAGGATTCTATCAGACAATCGGAATTAAGGTAGGAATATTCTGATTGGCTGATGGAATCAGCCAATCAGAATCAAGTTCAATCCGATTGGCTGATCCAATCAGCCAATCAGATTGAGCTCGCATTCTATTGGCTGATCGGAACAGCCAATAGAATGCGAGCTCAATCTAATTGGCTGATTGGATCAGCCAATCGGATTGAACTTGATTCTGATTGGCTGATTCCATCAGCCAATCATAATATTCCTACCTTAATTCCGATTGGCTGATAGAATCCTATCAGCCAATCGGAATTCGAGGGACGCCATCTTGGATGACGTCCCTTAAAGGAACCATCATTCTTCAGTTGGACGTCGACAGATGAAGTTGGGTCCGCGGTGGAGGTCTTCAGGATGGAGCCGGTCCTCATCGGATGAAGATAGAAGATGCCGCTTGGAAGAAGATGGTTGCCGGTCCGGATCTACTCTTCTTCCCGGATAGGATGAAGACTTTGGACCCTCTTCTGGACTTCTTCAGTGGATGTCTAGCCCCCGCTTGGGCTTAGATGAAGATATCGGAGCCAGGACGGATCGGTGTGATACCCGGTGAGGTGAAGACAAGGTAGGAAGATCTTCAGGGGCTTAGTGTTAGGTTTATTTAAGGGGGGTTTGGGTTAGATTAGGGGTATGTGGGTGGTGGGTTGTAATGTTGGGGGGCGGTATTGTATGTGTTTTTTTACAGGCAAAAGAGCTGAATTTCTTGGGGCATGCCCCGCAAAGGGCCCTGTTCAGGGCTGGTAAGGTAAAAGAGCTTTGAACTTTAGTAATTTAGAATAGGGTAGGGCATTTTTTTATTTTGGGGGGCTTTGTTATTTTATTAGGGGGCTTAGAGTAGGTGTAATTAGTTTAAAATTGTTGTAATATTTTTCTTATGTTTGTAAATATTTTTTTATTTTTTGTAACTTAGTTCTTTTTTATTTTTTGTACTTTAGCTAGTTTATTTAATTGTATTTATTTGTAGCAATTGTATTTAATTAATTTATTGATAGTGTAGTGTTAGGTTAATTGTAGGTAATTGTAGGTAGTTTATTTAATTAATTTATTGATAGTCTAGTGTTAGGTTTAATTGTAACTTAGGTTAGGATTTATTTTACAGGTAATTTTGTAATTATTTTAACTATTTTAGCTATTAAATAGTTCTTAACTATTTAATAGCTATTGTACCTGGTTAAAATAAATACAAAGTTACCTGTAAAATAAATATAAATCCTAAAATAGCTATAATATAATTATAATTTATATTGTAGCTATATTAGGATTTATTTTACAGGTAAGTATTTAGCTTTAAATAGGAATAATATATTTAATAAGAGTTAATTTATTTAGTTAGATTTAAATTATATTTAACTTAGGGGGGTGTTAGTGTTAGGGTTAGACTTAGCTTTAGGGGTTAATCCATTTATTAGAATAGCGGTGAGCTCCAGTCGGCAGATTAGGGGTTAATGTTTGAAGTTAGGTGTCGGCGATGTTAGGGAGGGCAGATTAGGGGTTAATACTATTTATTATAGGGTTAGTGAGGCGGATTAGGGGTTAATAACTTTATAATAATAGCGGTGCGGTCCGCTCGGCAGATTAGGGGTTAATAAGTGTAGGCAGGTGGAGGCGACGTTGTGGGGGGCAGATTAGGGGTTAATAAATATAATATAGGGGTCGGCGATGTTAGGGGAAGCAGATTAGGGGTAGATAAGTATAACGTAGGTGGCGGCGCTTTGAGGTCGGCAGATTAGGGGTTAATTATTGTAGGTAGCTGGCTGTGACGTTGTGGGGGGCAGATTAGGGGTTAATAAATATAATATAGGGGTCGGCGGTGTTAGGGGCAGCAGATTAGGTTTACATAAGTATAACGTAGGTGGCGGTCGGCAGATTAGGGGTTAAAAAAATTTAATCGAGTGTCGGCGATGTGGGGGGACCTCGGTTTAGGGGTACATAGGTAGTTTATGGGTGTTAGTGTACTTTAGAGCACAGTAGTTAAGAGCTTTATAAACCGGCGTTAGCCCAGAAAGCTCTTAACTACTGACTTGTTTCCTGCGGCTGGAGTTTTGTCGTTAGATGTCTAACGCTCACTTCAGAAACGACTCTAAATACAGGAGTTAGAAAAATCCCATTGAAAAGATAGGATACGCAATTTACGTAAGGGGATCTGCGGTATTGAAAAGTCACGGCTGAAAAGTGAGCGTTAGACCCTATTTTGAGTGACTCCAAATACCTGAGGTAGCCTAAAACCAGCGTTAGGAGCCTCTAACGCTGGTTTTCACGGCTAACGCCAAACTCCAAATCTAGGCCTAAGATAGCTACAATATAATTATTATTTATATTGTAGCTATCTTAGGGTTTATTTTAAAGGTAAGTATTTAGTTTTAAATAGGATAAATTTAGTTAATAATAGAAATATTATTTAGATTTATTTAATTAATATTTAAGTTAGGGGGGTGTTAGGGTTATGGTTAGACTTAGGTTTAGGGGTTAATAATTTTATTACAGTGGCGGCGGTGTAGGGGGGGGCAGGATAGGGGTTAATAAATGTATTATAGGTGTAGGGGGGGCAGATTAGGGGTTAATAAATTTAATATAGGTTGCGGCATGGTCCGGGAGCGGCGGTTTAGGGGTTAAACTGTTTATTTAGTTGCGGCGAGGTCCGGGATCGGCAGGATAGGGGTTAATAACTTTATTATAGATGGCGGCGGTATAGGGGGGGCAGGATAGGGGTTACTAGGTATAATGTAGGTTGCGGCGGTGTCCGGGAGCGGCGGTTTAGGGGTTAATACATTTATTATAGTTGCGGCGGGGTCAGGGAGCAGGGGTTTAGGGGTTATTATGTATAGAGTAGCTTGCGGTGGGCTCCGTGAGCGGCGGTTTAGGGGGTAATACATTTTTTATAGTTGCGGCAGGTCAGGGAGCGGCGGTTTAGGGGTTAATATGTATAGAGTAGCTTGCGGTGGGCTCCGGGAGCGGCGGTTTAGGGGGTAATACATTTATTTAGTTGCGGCGGTGTAGGGGGGGACAGCTTAGGGGTGTTTAGACTCGGGGTACATGTTAGGGTGTTAGGTGTAGACAGCTCCCATAGAAATCAATGGGATGTCTGGCAGCAGCGAACTTGTACTTTCGCTATGGTCAGACTCCCATTGATTCCTAAGGGATCCGCCGCCTCCAGGGCGGCGGATTGAAAACCAGGTACGCTGGGCCGGAAAAGTGCCGAGCGTACCTGCTAGTTTTTTTATAACTAGCAAAAGTAGTCAGATTGTGCCGCACTTGTGTGCGGAACATCTGGAGTGACGTAAGAATTGATCTGTGTCGGACTGAGTCCGGCGGATCGAAGCTTACGTCACAAAATTCTACTTTTGCCGGTCTCTAGCCTTTGATAACTAAGGCGAATCAGCCTCGCCACAAATACGCTGCGGAATTCCAGCGTATTTGAGGTTGACGGCTTGATAACTACCCCCTACTGTCTGCTTTTAACCCATAAAGGGCCTAAATCACCTAACATTCCTAAATTGTTTGCAATAACGTGCTTTAAAACATCAGTTATGATGTTGTATTTATCAGGTAGTGTAAGGGTTACGGCCGCTTCACAGTGACAGACCAAACTCCAAGTGTAATGCACCGCAAACAACCGCAAACAGTCCATTTGCACAACCACGAGATAGATTTGATAGATAGATACATAGATTACATAGCTCAATCGATGCAATATACATATGATAGATACGAATTACATCGATCAATAGATGCAATATCCATTTGATAGATACGAAAGTTATCGATCCAAAGATGCAATATACATTTGTTAGATACGAATTACATCAACCAAAATATGTAATATACATTCTATAGATACGAATTACATCAATCAATAGATGCAATATACATTTGATAGATACGTTTGATAGTTAGATCGATTTGATAGATAAATAGATAGATTTGAAATATATATAATTTCCCTGACAGAGTATAACAATAAGACATGCGGTCTGGGACCCGTGGTGTGTTAAGTAGTACTATTCTTAGCAGTTTACTACAACCTGTTACTCCCCCTATCGGGGGAGGTCTATATGGCCTACATTTTTGGAAGAAGATGATTGGTCTGTCCTCCTACTTCAAATTTGTCAAAAACACAAGTGGCTGTCTCAAAACAGTCCGGACACGAGATAGATGGATAGATAGATAGATAGATAGATAGATAGATAGATAGGATAGATAGATATACATAGATTGATAGATAGAATCGATAGAAGATAAATAGATAGAGTTGTTAGATATATAATTACCCTGACAAAGTATAATAATTAAACATGCGGTCTGGGACCCATGGTAACTAGGTTGTGTTAAGTAGTACTATTCTTAGAACTTTCAGCAATGTAACTCCTCCTATCAGTGGAGGTCTATATGGCCTGCATGATTACCATGACAAAGTATAACAACAAGACACGCGGTCTGGGACCCATGGTAACTAGTTTGTGTTAAGTAAAACTTTTCTTAGCAGTTTAATCCCTCTTACTCCCCCTTTCGGTGGAGTTCTATATGGCCTGCATGATTACCCTGACAAAGTATAACAACAAAACATGCGGTGTGGGACCCATGGTAACTAGGTTGTGTTAAGAAGTACTATTCTTAGAACTGTTACTCCCCCTTTCAAGGGAGGTCTATATGGCCTGCATGATTACCCTGACAAAGTATAATAACAAAACATGCGGTCATGGACCCATGGTAACTAGGTTGTGTTAAGTAGTATTATTCTTAGCACTTTAATCCCTGTTACTCCCCCTATCGGGGGAGATCTATATGGCGTGCCTGATTATCCTGGCAAAATATAACAACAAGACATGCGGTCTGGGAACCACTGTTAACTAGGTTGTGTTAATTTTTACTATTCTTAGCACTTTAATCCCTGTTACTCCCCCTATCGGGGGCGGTCTTATATGGCCTGGCTGATTATCCTGGCAAAATCTAATAACAAGACATGCGGTCTGGGAACCACTGTTAATGTTAACTAGGTTGTGTTAAGTTGTACTATTCTTAGCACTTTAATCCCTGTTACTTTCCCTATCAAGGGAGGTCTATATGGCCTGCATCATTAACCTGACAAAGTATAACAACAAAACATGCGTTCTGGGACCCATGGTAACTAGGTTGTGTTAAGTAGTACTATTCTTAGCACTTTCATCCCTGTAACTCCCCCTATCAGGGGAGGTCTATATGGCCTGCATGATTACCCTGACAAAGTATAACAACAAAACATGCGGTCTGGGACCCATGGTGGTACTGGTATAATTAGGTTTTCTTAAGTATTACTATTCTTCGCAGTTTAATCCCTGTGATTGGTCTGTCCTCCTACTTCAAATTTGTCAAAAACACAAGTGGCTGTCTCAAAACAGTCCGGACACAAGATAGATAGAGAGGATAGATAGGTATACATAGATTGATAGTTAGATAGAATCGATAGAAGATAAATAGATAGATTTGTTAGATATATAACTACCCTGACAAAGTATAATAATTAAACATGCGGTCTGGGACCCATGGTAACTAGGTTGTGTAAAGTAGTACTATTCTTAGCACTTTCATCCCTGTAACTCCACCTATCGGGGGAGGTCTATATGGCCTGCATGATTACCCTGACAAAGTATAACAACAAAACATGCGGTCTGGGACCCATGGTAACTAGGTTGTGTTAAGTAGTACTTTTCTAAGCACTATAATCCCTGTTACTCCCCCTATCGGGGGAGGTCTATATGGCCTGCATGATTACCCTGACAAAGTATAATAACAAAACATGCGGTCTGGGACCCATGGTAACTAGGTTGTGTTAAGTAGTACTATTCTTAGCACTTTCATCCCTGTAACTCCACCTATCGGGGGAGGTCTATATGGCCTGCATGATTACCCTGACAAAGTATAACAACAAAACATGCGGTCTGGGACCCATGGTGGTACTGGTATAATTAGGTTTTCTAAAGTATTACTATTCTTCGCAGTTTAATCCCTGTGATTGGTCTGTCCTCCTACTTCAAATTTGTCCAAAACACAAGTGGCTGTCTCAAAACAGTCCGGACACAAGATAGATAGAGAGGATAGATAGATATACATAGATTGATAGTTAGATAGAATCGATAGAAGAGAAATAGATTTCTTAGATATATAATTACCCTGACAAAGTATAATAATTAAACATGCGGTCTGGGACCCATGGTAACTAGGTTGTGTAAAGTAGTACTATTCTTAGCACTTTCATCTCTGTAATTCCTCCTATTGGGGGAGGTCTATATGGCCTGCATGATTACCCTGACAAAGTATAATAACAAAACATGCGGTCTGGGACCCATGGTAACTAGGTTGTGTTAAGTAGTACTATTCTTAGCACTTTCATCCCTGTAACTCCCCCTATCGGGGGAGGTCTATATGGCCTGCATGATTACCCTGACAAAGTATAACAACCAAACATGCGGCTGGGACCCATGGTGGTTCTGGTATAACTAGGTTTTCTTAAGTATTACTATTCTTCCCAGTTTAATCCCTGTGATTGGTCTGTCCTCCTACTTCAAATTTGTCCAAAACGCAAGTGGCTGTCTCAAAACAGTCCGGACAGAAGATAGATAGATAGGATAGAAAGATATACATAGATTGATAGTTAGATAGAATCGATAGAAGAGAAATAGATTTGTTAGATATATAATTACCCTGACAAAGTATAATAATTAAACATGCGGTCTGGGACCCATGGTAACTAGGTTGTGTTAAGTAGTACTATTCTTAGCACTTTAATCCCTGTAACTCCCCCTATCGAGGGAGGTCTATATGGCCTGCATGATTACCCTGACAAAGTATAACAACAAGACACGCGGTGTGGGACCTATGGTAACTAGCTTGTTTTAATTAGTACTTTTCTTAGCACTTTAATCGCTGTTACCCCCCCTATCGGGGGAGGTCTATATGGCCTGGCTGATTTTCCTTACGAAAACTAATAACAAGACATGCGGTCTGGGAACCACTGTTAATGTTAACTAGGTTGTGTTAAATTGTACTATTCTTAGCACTTTAATCCCTGTTACTTCCCCTATCAAGGGAGGTCTATATGGCCTGAATCATTAACCTGACAAAGTATAACAACAAAACATGCGTTATGGGACCCATGGTAACTAGGTTGTGTTAAGTAGTACTATTCTTAGCACTTTCATCCCTGTAACTCCCCCTATCGGGGGAGGTCTATATGGCCTGCATGATTACCCTGACAAAGTATAATAACAAAACATGCGGTCTGGGACCCATGGTAACTAGGTTGTGTTAAGTAGTACTATTCTTAGCACTTTCATCCCTGTAACTCCACCTATCGGGGGAGGTCTATATGGCCTGCATGATTACCCTGACAAAGTATAACAACAAAACATGCGGTCTGGGACCCATGGTGGTACTGGTATAATTAGGTTTTCTAAAGTATTACTATTCTTCGCAGTTTAATCCCTGTGATTGGTCTGTCCTCCTACTTCAAATTTGTCCAAAACACAAGTGGCTGTCTCAAAACAGTCCGGACACAAGATAGATAGAGAGGATAGATAGATATACATAGATTGATAGTTAGATAGAATCGATAGAAGAGAAATAGATTTCTTAGATATATAATTACCCTGACAAAGTATAATAATTAAACATGCGGTCTGGGACCCATGGTAACTAGGTTGTGTAAAGTAGTACTATTCTTAGCACTTTCATCTCTGTAATTCCTCCTATTGGGGGAGGTCTATATGGCCTGCATGATTACCCTGACAAAGTATAATAACAAAACATGCGGTCTGGGACCCATGGTAACTAGGTTGTGTTAAGTAGTACTATTCTTAGCACTTTCATCCCTGTAACTCCCCCTATCGGGGGAGGTCTATATGGCCTGCATGATTACCCTGACAAAGTATAACAACCAAACATGCGGTCTGGGACCCATGGTGGTTCTGGTATAACTAGGTTTTCTTAAGTATTACTATTCTTCCCAGTTTAATCCCTGTGATTGGTCTGTCCTCCTACTTCAAATTTGTCCAAAACACAAGTGGCTGTCTCAAAACAGTCCGGACAGAAGATAGATAGATAGATAGATAGGATAGAAAGATATACATAGATTGATAGTTAGATAGAATCGATAGAAGAGAAATAGATTTGTTAGATATATAATTACCCTGACAAAGTATAATAATTAAACATGCGGTCTGGGACCCATGGTAACTAGGTTGTGTTAAGTAGTACTATTCTTAGCACTTTAATCCCTGTAACTCCCCCTATCGAGGGAGGTCTATATGGCCTGCATGATTACCCTGACAAAGTATAACAACAAGACACGCGGTGTGGGACCTATGGTAACTAGCTTGTTTTAATTAGTACTTTTCTTAGCACTTTAATCACTGTTACCCCCCCTATCGGGGGAGGTCTATATGGCCTGGCTGATTTTCCTGGCAAAATCTAATAACAAGACATGCGGTCTGGGAACCACTGTTAATGTTAACTAGGTTGTGTTAAATTGTACTATTCTTAGCACTTTAATCCCTGTTACTTCCCCTATCAAGGGAGGTCTATATGGCCTGAATCATTAACCTGACAAAGTATAACAACAAAACATGCGTTATGGGACCCATGGTAACTAGGTTGTGTTAAGTAGTACTATTCTTAGCACTTTCATCCCTGTAACTCCCCCTATCGGGGGAGGTCTATATGGCCTGCATGATTACCCTGACAAAGTATAACAACAAAACATGCGGTCTGGGACCCATGGTGGTACTGGTATAATTAGGTTTTCTTAAGTATTACTATTCTTCGCAGTTTAATCCCTGTGATTGGTCTGTCCTCCTACTTCAAATTTGTCAAAAACACAAGTGGCTGTCTCAAAACAGTCCGGACACAAGATAAATAGATAGGATAGATAGATATAAATAGATTGATAGTTAGATAGAATCGATAGAAGATAAATAGATAGATTTGTTAGATATATAACTACCCTGACAAAGTATAATAATTAAACATGCGGTCTGGGACCCATGGTAACTAGGCTGTGTAAAGTAGTACTATTCTTAGCACTTTCATCCCTGTAACTCCTCCTATTGGGGGAGGTCTATATGGCCTGTATTATTACCATGACAAAGTATAACAACAAGACACGCGGTGTGGGACCCATGGTAACTAGGTTGTGTTAAGTAGTACTTTTCTAAGCACTTTAATCCCTGTTACTCCCCCTATCGGGGGAGGTCTATATGGCCTGCATGATTACCCTGACAAAGTATAACAACCAAACATGCGGTCTGGGACCCATGGTGGTTCTGGTATAACTAGGTTTTCTTAAGTATTACTATTCTTCCCAGTTTAATCCCTGTGATTGGTCTGTCCTCCTACTTCAAATTTGTCCAAAACACAAGTGGCTGTCTCAAAACAGTCCGGACAGAAGATAGATAGATAGGATAGATAGATATACATAGATTGATAGTTAGATAGAATCGATAGAAGAAAAATAGATAGATTTGTTAGATATATAATTACCCTGAAAAGTATAATAATTAAACATGCGGTCTGGGACCCATGGTAACTAGGTTGTGTTAAGTAGTACTATTCTTAGCACTTTAATCCCTGTAACTCCCCCTATCGAGGGAGGTCTATATGGCCTGCATGATTACCCTGACAAAGTATAACAACAAGACACACGGTGTGGGACCCATGGTAACTAGCTTGTGTTAATTAGTACTTTTCTTAGCACTTTAATCCCTGTTACCCCCCCCCCCCCTATCGGGGGAGGTCTATATGGCCTGCATGATTACCCTTACAAAATATAATAATAAGACATCTGCTCTGGGTCTGGGACCCATGGTAAGGTTGTGTTAAGTAGTACTGTTCTTAGCATTTTAATACCTGTTACTGACCCTATCGGGGGAGGTCTATATGGCCTGCATGATTAACCTAACAAAATATAATAATAAGACATATGCTCTGGGACCCATGGTAAGGTTGTGTTAAGTAGTATTGTTCTTAGCATTTTAATACCTGTTACTCACCCTATCGGGGGAGGTCTATATGGCCTGCATGATTACCCTAACAAAATATAATAATAAGACATATGCTCTGGGACCCATGGTAAGTTTGTGTTAAGTAGTACTGTTCTTAGCATTTTAATACCTGTTACTCACCCTATCGGGGGAGGTCTATATGGCCTGCATGATTACCCTAACAAAATATAATAAGAAGACATATGCTCTGGGACCCATGGTAAGGTTGTGTTAAGTAGTACTGTTCTAAGCATTTTAATACCTGTTACTCACCCTATCGGGGGAGGTCTATATGGCCTGCATGATTACCCTTACAAAATATAATAACAAGACATGCGGTCTGGGACCCATGGTAACTAGGTTGTGTTAAGTAGTACTGTTCTTATTAGTTTAATACCTGTTACAACACCTAATGGTGGGATGTCTATATGGCCTGCATGATTAGCCGCACCCAAACCCAAAAAAAAGACATGCAGTCTTGGACTAAGACCCATGGCTAACTCGGTTGTGTAAAGTAGTACTATTCTTAGCACTTTCATCCCTGTTACTTCCAGGCCTCTTGGGGGAGGTCTACATGGCCATCATGATTAGCCTAAAAAAGTACAACAATAAAACCTGGGCTCTTGAAAGCCTGTTAATTGGCTTTATTTTGGTAGTACTGCTCTTATTAGTTTAATACCTGTTACAACACCTAATGGTGGGAGGTCTATATGGCCTGCATGATTAGCCACACCAAACAAAAAAAAAAGGCATGCGGTCTTGGACTAAGACCCATGGCTAACTCGGTTGTGTAAAGTAGTACTATTCTTAGCACTTTCATGCCTGTTACTTCCAGGCCTCTCGGGGGTGGTCTACATGGCCATCATGATTAGTCTAACAAAGTACAATAAAACCTTGGCTCTTGAAAGCCTGTTAATTGGCTTTATTTTGGTAGTACTGTTCTTATTAGTTTAATACCTGTTACAACACCTAATGGTGGGAGGTCTATATGGCCTGCCTGATTAGCCACACCAAACAAAAAAACAAGACATGCGGTCTTGGACTAAGACCCATGGCTAACTTGGTTGTTTAAAGTAGTACTATTCTTAGCACTTTCATCCCTGTTACTTCCAGGCCTCTCGGGAGTGGTCTACATGGCCATCATGATTAGCCTAACAAAGTACAACAATAAAACCTTGGCTCTTGAAAGCCTGTTAATTGGCTTTATTTTGGTAGTACTGTTCTTATTAGTTTAATACCTGTTACAACACCTAATGGTGGGAGGTCTATATGGCCTGCCTGATTAGCCCGCACCAAACAAAAAAACAAGACATACGGTCTTGGACTGAGACCCATGGCTAACTCGGTTGTGTAAAGTAGTACTATTTTTAGCACTTTCATCCCTGTTACTTCCAGGCCTCTCTGGGGTGGTATACATGGCCATCATGATTACCCTCACCAAAATATAACAACAAGACGTGCGGTCAGGGAACCATGGTAAGGTTACTTCCTTTTGCACAATCGAGTATACCAGTTGCAGGCAGAGGTTCTGACCCTGCATTATGGCTGCACCTCTCCCTAAAAGAGGCATCCGTTACAGAATCTGTGGGCATGTATGCAAAGAGCTGGCCTGCCTAAAAGGAGCAGCAAGGCAGTACAGGTCATTCTCCTTCAGCCATTTTATACAATGGCCCACGACCCTCAACAGCCACAACAGCATGAAACATCACATATGCCATCCTTTTGAACAATAGAGTACAGGTATGGCATTGATTTTAGGAACACTGAAATAATATTTAGGAACCGTGAAATTGAACAAAAAACCATGCTTGGACACCCAGTACAGTACAGGTCGTTCTCATTCTGCCTTTTTATAAGAGGGTCCAGGACTCTCAACAGAAACAAATGCAGGAAAGAGGACATATGGCATCCTTTTGAACAATAGAGTACAGGTACGGCATTGATTTTAGAAACCCGGAGATAATGTTTAGGAACCGGGAAACTGAACAAGAAAAATGATTGGACACCCAGTACACATCGTTCTCCTTCAGCCTTTTTATAAGAGGGTCCAGGACCCTCATATGAAACAACAGCCGGAAAGAGGACATATGGCATCCTTTTGAACAATAGAGTACAGGTACGGCATTGATTTTAGAAACCCAGAGATAATTTTTAGGAAACGGGAAATTGAACAAAAAAAATGATTGGACACCCAGTACACTTCTATCTCCTTCAGCCTTTTTATAAGAGGGTCCAGGACCCTCAACAGAAACAACAGCAGGAAAAAAGGACATATTGCATCCTTTTGAAGAGTAGAGTACAGGTATGGCATTGATTTTAGAAACCTGGAGATAATTTTTAGGAACCGGGAAATTGAACAAAAAAAAATGATTGGACACCCAGTACACTTCTTTCTCCTTCAGCCTTTTTATAAGAGGGTCCAGGACCCTCAACAGAAACAACAGCAGGAAAGAGGACAACATATGGCATCCTTTTGAACAATAGAGTACAGGTACAGCATTGATTTTAGAAAACCGGAGATCATTTTTAGGAACCGGGAAATTGAACAAAAAAAATGATTAGACACCCAGTACACTTCTTTCTCCTTCAGCCTTTTTATAAGAGGCTCCAGGACCCTCAACAGAAACAACAGCAGGAAAGAGGACATATGGCATCCTTTTGAACAATAGAGTACAGGTACGGCATTGATTTTAGAAACCCAGAGATAATTTTTAGGAAACTGGAAATAGAAAAAAAATTGATTGGACACCCAGTACACTTCTTTCTCCTTCAGCCTTTTTATAAGAGGGTCCAGGACCCTCAACAAAAACAACAGCAGGAAAGAAGACATATGGCATCCTTTTGAACAATAGAGTACAGGTAAGGCATTTATTTTAGAAACCCGGAGATAATTTTTAGGAACCGGGAAATTTAACAAAAAAAATGGACACCCAGTACACTTCTTTCTCCTTCAGCCTTTTTATAAGAGGGTCCAGGACCCTCAAAAGAAACAACAGCAGGAAAGAGGACATATGGTAATCCTTTTGAACAATAGAGTACAAGTACGGCATTGATTTTAGAAACCCAGAGATAATTTTTAGGAAATGGGAAATTGAACCAAAAAAATGATTGGACACCCAGTACACTTCTTTCTCCTTCAGCCTTTTTATAAGAGGGTGCAGGACCCTCAACAAAAACAACAGCAGGAAAGTAGACATATGGCATCCTTTTGAACAATAGAGTACAGGTAAGGCATTGATTTTAGAAACCCGGAGATAATTTTTAGGAACCGGGAAATTTAACAAAAAAAATGGACACCCAGTACACTTCTTTCTCCTTCAGCCTTTTTATAAGAGGGTCCAGGACCCTCAAAAGAAACAACAGCAGGAAAGAGGACATATGGCATCCTTTTGAACAATAGAGTACAGGTACAGCATTGATTTTAGAAACCCAGAGATAATTTCTAGGAAACGGCAAATTTAAAAAAAAAATGATTGGTCACCCAGTACACTTCTTTCTACTTCAGCCTTTTTATAAGAGGCTCCAGGACCCTCATATGAAACAAAAGCAGGAAAGAGGACATGTGGCATCCTTTTGAACAATAGAGTACAGGTACGGCATTGATTTTAGAAACCCAGAGATAATTTTTAGGAACCGGGAAATTGAACCAAAAAAATGATTGGACACCCAGTACACTTCTTTCTACTTCAGCCTTTTTATAAGAGGCTCCAGGACCCTCATATGAAACAACAGCAGGAAAGAGGACATATGGCATCCTTTTGAACAATAGAGAACAGGTACAGCATTGATTTTAGAAACCCAGCGATAATTTTTAGGAAACGGGAAATTGAACCCAAAAAATTATTGGACACCCAGTACACTTCTTTCTCCTTCAGCCTTTTTATAAGAGGGTCCAGGACCCTCAACAGAAACAACAGCTGGAAAGCGGACATCTTGCATCCTTTTGAACAATAGAGTACAGGTACGGCATTGATTTTGGGAAACCCGGAGATAATTTTTAGGAACCGGGAAATTGGCCAAAAAACCATGCTTGGACACCCAGTACAGTACAGGTCATTCTCCTTCAGCCTTTTTATAAGAGGGTCCAGGACCCTCAACAGAAACAACTGCAGGAAACACCACATATACCATCCTTTTGCACAATAGAGTACAGGTATTGCATCCATTTTAGAAACCCGGAGATAATTTTTAGGAACCGGGAGATGGAAAAAGAAGCTTGGACAACCAGTACACTTTGTTCTCCTTCAGCCTTTTTAGACGAGGGTCCCGGACCCTCAACAGGCACAACAGCATGAAACACCACATATGCCATCCTTTTGCACAATAGAGTACAGGTATGGCATCCATTTTAGAAACACTGAGATAATTTTTAGGAACCGAGAGATGGAAAAAGATGCTTGGACAACCAGTACACTTTGTTCTCCTTCAGCCTTTTTATAAGATGGCCCATGAACCTCAACAGACACAACAGCATGAAACACCACATATGCCATCCTTTTGCACAATCAAGTATAGGTATGGCATTGATTTGAGGAACCCGGAGATAATTTAGAGGAACCGGGAATATTTAACAAAAAATGCGCTTCGACACCCAGTACAGGTCATTCTCCTTCAGCCTTTTTATACGATAGGCCACGACCCTCAACAGGCACAACAGCATGAAACACCACATATGCCACCCTTTTGCACAATAAACTACAGGTATGTCATAGATGGAACCCGGAGATAATTTAGAAGAACCAAGTGATGGATAAAGATGCTTGGTCGGTCCTTCTCCTTCAAATTTGGGGCACTGCGCATGCAATTTAATGGTCCACCAGATATGAGTGGTGTGTTAAGTTGTACTATTCTTAACAGTTTAATCACTGTTATGTGCATTTTTTTGCTTTGAGTTTTGTAGCCACATAGCAGCAGCAGAGGCCAGAAAAATTAGGCATGTACAAATGACTGAAAAATTGGGTATTGTTGCAGCCACTGCTGTAGCAGCGGACAGAAAAATTGATGTTTGTAAAACATTTAGAAAGTGCCCTAAAAGCTTACGGCTTGAACACTAGTTGTTGGCGGATAAGTCATGCAAGTCATCCTGCATTATAAGAAAAAAAAGCCATCATCAGGCCTTTTTTACTCAAATGTATCGCCCAATTTCAGTCCCTTCGGGATCCATCCCTCATTCATTTTAATAAAGGTGAGATAGTCAAGACTTTTTTGACCTAGGCGACTTCTCTTCTCAGTGACAAAACCTCCTGCTGCACTGAAGGTCCTTTCGGACAGGACACTTGAAGCGGGACAGGCCAGAAGTTCAATTGCAAATTGGGATAGCTCAGGCCACAGGTCAAGCCTGCACACCCAGTAGTCAAGGGGTCCATCGCTCCTCAGAGTGTCAAGATCCGCATTTAATGCTATGTAGTCTGCTACCTGTCGGTTGAGTCTTTCTCTGAGGCTAGATCCCGAAAAGCTCTGGCGATGCATGGGAGTTAAAAAGGTCCTCCATGAACAAGACGTCAGGAAAGCGTCCTGCCCTTGCCGCCGTGGTCGTGGGAGGAGGAGGAGGATTACTTTCATCTCTTCCCCTGTTACATTCCCGTTGTGCTGTGACATCACCCTTATACGCTGCGTAAATTTATTTTTAAAATGCTCCATCCTTTCCGACTTGCGGGAATTTGGTAACATTTCAGGCACTTTATGCTTATACCGGGGGTCTAGTAGCGTGGATACTCAGTACAGGTCGTTCTCCTTCAGCTTTTTTATACGAGGGTCCCTCAACAGGCACGACAGCATGAAAGAACCCATTTGCACAAGGTTGGATGCCAAGCTAATCATGTCCCGTTCCTCGTCCTCACTGATCTCACTGAGGGTATCTTCTTCCCCCCAGCCACGTACAACACCACGGGTACCAGAGAGGTGACACCAACGAGCACCCTGGGATGCCTGTTGTGTTTGGTCTTCTTCCTCCTCCTCCTCCTCCTCCTCCTCAAAGCCACATTCCTCCTCTGCATTGCCGCAGGTCCAGCAAGCGATGCTGATAAGACTGTTTGTGGTGGTGATGGACACCACAACTCTTCCTCTTCCTCTTCACGCTCATCGACGGCCTGATCCAGCACTCTTCGCAGGGCACGCTCCAGGAAGAAAACAAATGGTATGATGTCGCTGATGGTGCCTTCATTGCGACTGACAAGGTTTGTCACCTCCTCAAAAGGACACATGATCCTACAGACATTGCGCATGAGCGTCCAGTAATTTGGCAAAAAAATCCCCACCTCCCCAGAGGCTGTCCTAGCACCCCGGTCATACAAATACTCATTAACAGCTTTTTCTTGTTGGAGCAGGTGGTCAAACATTAGGAGTGTTGAATTCCACTGTGTCGGGCTGTCGCAAATCAAGCGCCTCACTGGCAGGTTGTTTCGACGCTGGATATCGGACAAGTGCGCCATGGCCGTGTAGGAACGCCTGAAATGGCCACACACCTTCCTGGCCTGCTTCAGGACGTCCTGTAAGCCTGGGTACTTATGCACAAATCGTTGTACAATCAGATTACACACATGTGCCATGCACGGCACATGTGTCAACTTGCACAATTTCAATGCCACCACCAAATTACTTCCATTGTCAGAAACAACCTTGCCAATCTCCAGTTGGTGCGGAGTCAGCCACTGATCCACCTGTGTGTTCAGGGCGGTCAGGAGTGCTGGTGCGGTGTGACTTTCCGCTTTCAGGCAAGTCAACTCCAAGACGGCGTGACACTGCCGTATCCGGGATGTGGAATAGTACCTGGGGAGCTGGGGGGGGTGCCATTGATGTGGAGCAAGACGCAGAAGCAGAAGAGGACTCAGCCGAGGAAGAGGTTATGGAAGAGTTTATGGAAGATTATGGAGTAGGAGGAGTAGAGGAGGTAGCAGCAGGCCTGCCTGCAAGTCATGGCGGTGTCACCAACTCTTCTGCAGAGCCACGGATTCCATGCTTGTCAGACGTCAGCAGGTTTACCCAATGCACAGTGTAGGTGATATACCTGCCCTGACCATGCTTTGCAGACCAGCTATCCGTGGTCATATGGACCCTTGCCCCAATGCTGCGTGCCAGACATGCCATTACTTCCTTTCGCACAACAGAGTACAGGTTTGGGATTGCCTTTTGTGAAAAGAAATTTCTGCCAGGTACCTTCCACTGCGGTGTCCCAATAGATACAAATTTTTTGAAAGCATCAGACTCCACCAGCTTGTATGGTAAAAGCTGGCGGGCTAAGAGTTCAGACAAGCCAGCTGTCAGACGCCGGGCAAGGGAGTAAATTTGAGAAATTGGGCTTCTTATGCTCAAACATGTCCTTGACAGACACCTGAGTGTGGGCAGATGACCAGGAACTGCTACATAAGAGAGACTCAGTGGAGGATGGTTGAGAGGGGGCAAGGAGGACAGCAGTGGTTGATGTGGCTTTAAGATGCTGGAGCAGGAGGAGGAGGGCGGCTTTGAGTTTGTGTGCTGCTTCTACTCATGTGTTCTTCCCATCGGCGTTTGTGATGTGAGACCATGTGCCTTCGCAAAGCAGTTGTACCTAGGTGGGTGTTGGACTTCCCATGACTCAGTTTCTTTTGGCACAGGTTGCAAATGGCATCACTGTTGTCAGAGGCAGACACACAAAAAAAATGCCACACTGCTAAGCTCTGCGATGATGGCATTCTGGTGGTGGCAACAGCATGCGTTGATGGTCGTCAGCGTGCTGTCTGGCTGACCCCGGGTGCCGATGCATGCTGTCTGACTGTGCCACTAGCTCCTTGCGACGACCTCCCCCTGCTTCCAACTCATCTCCTCCTCCTCCTCTCTGTCTCCTCATCTGAACTTTCCCCCTCTTCTTCTTTTCTTCTAGCAGGCACCCAACGTGACATCCACCGCCTGACTGCCTGACTGAGACATATCACTGTTATCTACATCCTCTGTCAATGATGGTTGCGCATCACTCATTTCTTCCAACTGATGTGTCAATAACTCCTGTGACAGATCAAGTGAAGCGGCTGTGGTGCTAGTGTTGGTGGTGGCGACAGGCGGGCGAGTGGCACTGGTCACTTGAGAGGTGCCCAAAGCACAGCTGGACGTAGATGGTGCGTCAAGGTTAGGAGGACTAGGAGCGGAAGCTGTAGAAGATTGGGTGTCCTGTGTTAGCCTTTCAACTAGGTCCTCCTCAGAACTTTTCGCGTCCCCCCTGGCACCTGGGGTCTGAACAATGTGCATATTTGTAGGGTCTAAAGGAATCACAGCACCACGACCACAACGGAACCTGCGGGGTGGCCTGCCTCTGCCTGTCATTGTTCTTAAAATGTACACTTATTACACAAATTATGAGTGGTGGCACTGGGCAAGTGGGCACAGTATACGCTGTGAGACTGACAACAAAAAAAAGACTGATGTTTCAAAGTCAAAAATGTTTATTTTTTAAATATTAGAAGTACTGTGACAACAAATATGATTGTTGGCACTAGTTGGCAAATGTGCCTGTCTGGCACACACGCTGGGAGTAAGGCAACTGCAATTAGATTAAACTAGCTGAGTCATGCTTCTTAGTCCAAAATTTTTTTTTACAAAAAATTGACAATACTATTAGAACAAAAGTGATTGGTGGCACTAGTTGGAAACGGCAAGTGGGCCTGGCACACACGCTGGTAGGCAGGCAACTGCAATTCAATGGCACTAGGAGACTGAAGATTCACAGTCAAAAAAGTTATGATTTAAAAAAATTTCAATACTGTTACAACAAATATGATTGGTAGCACTAGTTGGCTAGTGGGCCTGGCACACATGCTGGCAGGCAGGAGGAAACTGCAATTCAATGGCACTAGCAGACTGATGATTCACAGTCTAAATTTTTTTTATTTTAAATCTTTACAATACTGTTACAACAAATATGATTGGTGTAACTAGTTGGCAAGTGGGCCTGGCACACACGCTGGCAGGCAGGCAACTGCAATTCAATGGCACTAGGAGACTGAAGATTCACAGTCAAAAAAGTTATGATTTAAAAAAATTTCAATACTGTTACAACAAATATGATTGGTGGGAATAGTTGGCTAGTGGGCCTGGCACACACGCTGGCAGGCAGGAGGAAACTTCAATTCAATGGCACTAGCAAACTGATAATTCACAGTACAAGAATTTTTTATTTTAAATATTTACAATACTGTTACAACAAATATGATTGGTGTAACTAGTTGGCAAGTGGGCCTGGCACACACGCTGGCAGGCAGGCAACTGCAATTCAATGGCACTAGGAGACTGAAGATTCACAGTCTAAAAATTTATGATTTCAAATATTTTCAATACTGTTACAACAAATATGATTGGTGGCACTAGTTGGCTAGTGGGCCTGGCACACACGCTGGCAGGCAGGAAACTGCAATTCAATGGCACTAGCAGACTGATGATTCATAATCTAAGAATTTTTTTTTTTTTTTTTTTTTTTCAAAAAAGCTTTATTGAAAGGTATTCAAAAGGTTACAAGTTTTTCAAATTTTTCAGAAATGCATGTGAAAACATAGTTATGAGGTCAATACATTGCAAATTGCGATGTCTAACAATAACATGTGAAAACCATACTCCCCCTGGCTCCCCTAAGCATGATAAATTACTGGCCACTCATAAAACATATGGAGTTTTAGCTCCAAAAAGATCAGAACACAGGTCAATGTGCACTTGTATGTTAAAAAGTCCAAAAGTCCAGCAGTGCACTTTTCCTGGTGTTTTACGGCCATTCCTACTAAGTTATATATACATAATCTAGGATCACCAGAGAGTGGGAGGCAGAGAGTGGAGGGGGGGGGAAAGAGAAGGGGGAAATTGTTTGGGATTCGTTTGTGCAGATCTCATGAAGATTAGGTGGGGGGGATAGGTAAGTATGAGGGAGGGGAAGGGGAAAGGATGGGGGAGGGGGGTGGGGGTCAGTGGATGGATCAGAGGTCCGTGCAGAAGTCAGAGTTTCCCTACACTATCCGTTGTCTGTCCGTTGTCTGTGTGTCGCCCAGTTTTCCAACATCATCTCGTGTGTGTCCACAGTCCCGTGCTGAATGTGGTGATATCTTTCTAGGTGTAGCAGCGTATCTACTTGTTCTTGCCATTCCTTAAATGTCGGAGTGGTGCTGGATTTCCAATGCCTTGGGATCAGCAATTTGGCTCCATTCAGCATAATCAGTAATAGTGCTCTACTGGCTTTACTAGGCAATTTGGGCAATGAGAGGTATAGTAATGTTTTTGGGCTATTCTGCAGAGGTTTCCCCAGAACTAGTTCCATGTGATTAAGGACGCCAACCCAAAAATCATCTAGCTTGGGGCATTCCCACCATATGTGTGTTGGTGTGCCAGTTGCGCCACAGTCCCTCCAGCATTTGCCTGAGGCCTGTTTATAAATCTGCTGTAGCCTGCTGGGCGTGAGATACCACCTTGCTAGGCATTTGAAACTGGATTCCTGCACTCTCATGGAGATTGAGGCTGACTTGGTCACTAAAAAGGCGCTCTGCCAGTCCCCATGGTCAATCTCAGTTTGCCATTCCTTTTCCCACATTTTCGTGTAGGAAGGGGGCGTCTGGGCGTCATCAGACAGTAGTAGTTTATAGAGTAGTGAGATTGCATGAGCAGTTGGTGAGTCCTTCAGACACAAGGTCTCGAAGGTGGTGGGCGCCCTGGTGAAGCAAGGTCTGTGTTTATGTGTCGCAATGTAGTGGTTTAACCGCATGTGGGAGTACCAGTTCATCTCCAAATGAGGATGGTCCATCAGGATGTCCGCTAATGTCTTGAGCTTGTGTCCGTCTGTCAGTGACTTGATGACGTAGTTATTTAAGGGAGTGTCAGCGGTGGCTCTATTATCAGGGTAATTCCATGGTAGTGCAGCATTGTGATAAGTAGGGGTTAGTGGGGAATGTTTAGTTGTTATATGCGTGGTGGTGTTTATTATCTTGTCCCAGGTGGAATAGAAATCTGCCAAGAGGGGATACGTTTTTGTGGCTGTGTGCCTATCCTTTTCTAGTAGCCAGGCACCTAGGCCTGCGTTGGTTGTGTTTAAAATATCGCAGTCCAGTCGTATCCATTCTTTGTTGGGGTCATTCGAGCACCAGTCCAGCAATCTACCCAGTGTGATTGCTTGTTTATATGTTAGTATGTTTGGGACCCCCAAGCCCCCCCTGTCCCTAGGTAAGTACAGAGTTCTCCTGGCAACCCTTGGTCTGATCCCTCCCCAGATATATTGTTCGATTAAATTTTGCATTTTTTGCAGAAAGTTCCTTGGAAGGGGGATTGGTGTTGTTTGGAGGATATAAAGCAGTCGGGGTAGCACGTTCATTTTGACGACATTTATTCGTCCTAGCCAAGAGATGGATTTATTCTTCCATCTAGACAGATCTGCCATCAGCGTGGTTTCTAAGCTCTTGTAATTTTCTCGGAATACAGTCTGAGCATCCGGGGAGATGTAAATCCCCAGATACTTCAGGCTGTCTCGTTTGAGTCTCAGGGGGCAAGCACCTAATGTTGTAGTCAAGTCTTCTATGTTGTATGTGATGTTCAATATTTCTGATTTGGCTACATTAAGGTGGAAGTTAGATAGTTGTCCATACTCACTAAAAGTGTCTATTACCCTAAAGGAGGGAAGTCTCTATGTCAGTAAGTGTCAAGAGGACGTCGTCGGCGTATAGAGCCAATTTGTGTATGTTTGATTTAGTTTTAATTCCCGAAATTTGGGGGTCTTCTCTAATTTTCTGCGCCAATGCCTCGATTGAAATAGCAAAGAGAATCAGCGAAAGTGGGCATCCCTGCCTGGTCCCATTTCTAATATGAAATCTGTCTGATAGAAGGCCATTAACTTTTACCCTAGCGGAGGGGTTTTCATAGAGAGTAAAAATCTGTTTAATGAAGGTATCGCTAAACTTCATTCTAGCCAGTACCGCTTTTAGAAAGGCCCAGTGAACTCGGTCGAACGCCTTTTCGGCGTCCGTCGAGACCAGTATAAGGGGTGTATGCTGATGCTGCGCGTGAGATACGAGCTGTATCGCCTTCAGTGTGTTATCGCGCGCCTCTCTCCCGGGTACGAAACCCACTTGGTCTGGGTGTATCAGCGTGGGCAAGATCCGATTGATTCTTTTAGCTAATACCTTTGCGTAGATATTTACGTCCACGTTAAGGAGCGAGATCGGGCGGAAGTTCTCTGGCCTATCCGGGGTCTTACCCTGTTTGGGGAGGACAGTGATGTTTGCCTCAAGCATTTGTTCTGTGAAGCCGCCCTCTTTTAACAGTGAATTAAACAGGAGTGTGAGAGGGGTTAGTAAGTGATGTATGAAGTCTTTGTAATATTTTACCCCCAGTCCATCGGGCCCGGGGCTCTTTCCATTTGGCATGCTCTTGATGGCTAGTTTAACCTCGTCAGTTGTTATCGGTCTGTCAAGTTGCTCAGAGTCCTCTTGAGAGAGTGTGGGAAGATGTATGTCTCTTAGGTATGTGTCTATTTTTGATTGTGTGCTGTTGTTCGTGATGTTGTACAGTGTCTCATAATATCGTCGGAATGTCTCGGCTATTTTCTCACTCTCTTTTTGAGTATGTCCCGATGCATCTGTTAACGAGTATATGTGTGTGCTTAATTGTTTGCGCTTCAGCGCCTTAGCTAGTGAGGAGCCTATTCTGTCATTCATCTCGAAGTATTTTTGTTGAAGCATTGATGCCCTTCTCTGGTATTCTTTGATAAGATGGTTATTCAAATCTATCTTTACTGTGTTTAGGGATTTTAAGATAGTGGGAGATGAGGGGTTCTTTTTTAGTTCAGTTTCCCAGTAACGTATCTGAGATAGGGACGAGTTTAAAAATTGTCTGTTTTGTTTGGTTTCTATGGCTTTAAGCCTTATGAATTCGCCCCTCGCCACACATTTGTGTGCTTCCCAAGTCAAGGAAGTGGGTAGGGCGTCCAAAGGGTTTTCGTTAAAGTAGTGTCGTAGGGTTGTGTCAATTGCCAGTTTATGCAAAGGATTGTCTAATGTGTGTTCGTCAAGTCTCCACTTATATGGCTTTATGGGAACATTTGGCCACTCAAATGTGCATTGCACAGGTGCATGATCTGACCAAGTGATTGGCAGTATATCAGCTTTGTTGACCAGAGAAAGGCCCAATTGGTCAGTTATGAGGTAGTCAATTCTGGTGTAGACATGGTGTGGGTGTGAGAAGAAGGTGTAGTCTCTGGTGTCTGGGTGTAATGTCCTCCATATGTCGTGTAGTTTTAATGAGCGAAGTTGCGAATTGACGGTTTTGATTACTCTGTGTGGGATATTAGTTTTCCCTGATGAGGTGTCGTGGGAAGGGACCAATGGGAGATTAAAGTCGCCTGCTAGAACTAATATGCCCCTTGTATGTTCCAGTATTAATTGTGTCAGCTGTTTGAATGTGGTGTGCTGACCCTGGTTTGGCAGATAGACGTTGGCTATTGTGATGTAAGAGCCAAACAGCGTTCCCACCACTAACAAGTATGTTCCGTTGGGGTCTTTAAGAACCTGGGTTGGTTGGAAAGGGATCGTATTCTTAACGAAAATGCCCACTCCGCCTTTTTTTGAGCAGCCCGAAGCGAGGTAAAAGGTGTTATATCTATGTGGGATGTATCTGGGTTCCCTCCCTTTTTTGAAATGTGTCTCTTGGATACAGATAATGTCCCCTCCGGCCCTATGTAACTGTGTGAAAGCAATTGATCTCTTTTCAGGGCTATTGAGCCCTTTTGCATTAATTGTTATGAATCTAATAGGGTGCGGCTGCATGTTGCTGAGGTATAATGAATCTAATTAGGCAGTATCAGGGCACGGCAAGTATTCGCTATCTGTCTGTTTGTGTGCGAGTGTGCCTGGGGCTGGACAAAGTCTGGCTACCTTACGCACCCTACTCTTTTGTAAGTCTGTGGGGTGTGTAGTTTCTAGGTCTCTCTGCTTCGATGTGCAATGGTAGGAGGGAGGTGGGTCGGAGATAGGAGGAGTGGAGGAGGGTAGGAAGGGAGGAGGAGGGGGAGGTTTAGAAAGGGTGGGGGGGAGAATAAAGTTGCAAACAGTTACAATATACTTACAATTCGGCTACTCTGCCGTGTGAGCTAATGTTAGATAAGTATATTCAACTCTATAAAACTATACAAACAGTGATCAATGACAATGAGTAACTAGACAAGTAGGGTAGTATCCCCGTCAATAAACCCAGCATTTGAAAAAGTAAACTTTAAGAGTAACATTACATTACATTATATCACATACGACCTGTCGCCTGGATTCAGGAGCTGTTCCCTGACCTGGGCTGTAGGAGCGAGCAGTCCATTTGTTGATGTGGCTCTTCCACATCATCGGCAACAGTCACTAGCGAGGGGTGTTTATGGGAGCCCCGCTCAACAGAGGTTGTGGGTGTAGATCTCGTCCGGCTCCCCGAAGGAAGCCTCGAGGCTGTGCCATCTTTTGTTGAGACATCTGTCTGGATGTGTATCTGCAGGGCCTCACAAAAGTGAGGTAAATCATCTTGGGTTTTGTAGATAGCCGTGGTGTTGCCTTTGGTGGCGATGATGCTGACCGGGAATCCCCAGCGGTAGGCGATCTTCCTCTCTCTGAGCACTGTGGTTATATGGTTCAAGTCCCTCCGTTTCTGGAGTGTTGAAGGGCTCAGGTCTGTAAAGATCTGGATGCGGATGCCTGCATGTGTGAAGTCTGGTTTCTGTCTTGAGTGTTTTAGAATGTCTTCCTTGTCTTTGAAATGCAGTAGCTTTAGGATTACATCTCTGGGAGGTGCTTTAGGTGGTGGCTTTGCCCTGAGGGCTCTGTGTGCTCTTTCAATAGCTACCTCTGGAGCATTTTCATCCCCTTTTAACGTGCGGAACAAAGCTTGAAGGCAACCCTCCAGGGCTCCTGGGTGAATAGATTCCGGAATTCCCCGCACTCTCAGGTTGTTCCTCCTGCCCCTGTTGTCGAGATCTTCAACCTTCTCTAGCAGATTGTATATGGTTTCTTCTTGATCATATAGGAGGCGGGACATATGAGTGATGTCGTTACTGGTGGTATTGTGATTTTCTTCTAAGTTGGTAACTCTCTGCGTCACCCTTGTTAAGTCCCTTTTGAGGTCACCATACCAGCCCTTTACTTCAGTGAGCATCTCTTTGAAATCATCTTT